>NW_025767685.1:0-121706 GCF_003918875.1 Haliotis rubra
TACATTATTATGCAGTATTTCCAGGTCACTGAAAACAAGCTATACAAAACAAATATGCCCACTGATATGCAAAATGTTGATGAAATATATTCTTTAAAAAGAAATTGATATGCTGTTTTGGAGTTTATTTACTAGGTGCATAACTGTTTCAAACAGCGGCATCATTGCTCAATTACAGTAAAATCATCCTTTACAAATTTCTAAGACATGATTATCAGAAAGTGTTCGAGTAAAACCACACAGAGGACTATTAAAGTTAGAGTGAAATCTCAGTTATCTGGGTGTGACCACCATGAGCATCGATAACGGCTTTACAGCAGTGGCCAGTGGAAGAAGGCGAGTGCCGAATGCTGTCTTGAGGAATGTTTGAAACTCTTGCTGACGTGCTGCGTGCAGTTCTTGTAGGGTAGTGGAGTACGCGCAAGCGTCGATCAAGTGTGTCCCATAGATGTTCAAAATGGAACAAATCGGGTGATCGAAGGCCATGGGAACACCTGCACGTTGTTTTGCTGGAGGAAGTCCTGGCAAACACGTGCAACGTGAGGTTGAGAACAATGTCAAGCTGGAAAGATCTACCGTTGACGTTGATGAAAGGAAGCGACGTGACGTTGCAAAATCTTCTCTATAGTGAATCCCATTCAATGCACCTGCCCACGTGCACAAAGAGCTGTCGAAGCCATTATGATGGATACCTGCCCACACCGCTGACACCGCCAAAGCTATCGACCTGCTGTACACGGTAATCGGCTTTACGTTCGTCCCCGACGTCTGTATACACGTGAACGTCCATCAGCACGTCTGGAGACGAAGAACCGAGTCTCAGAACAAAATTGTCCTCCATCTTGCCCGCAGCCATCTCACTCATTACCTGCACCAACGTAGACGCGTTCAGGCCAGTGAAGCTGTTGCAAGACGTTATGTCGAACTTATCTTGTTACCAAAACATCCGGCTTCCCGTAACCGATTGCGCTGTCTGTGGTTGGAGATTTGGCGCCGGTCCAGAGATTTGGGTTGTTGTGGATGTTGCGCCCGTGGTGAGTGAACGAAGACGTCTAAACCGGACGTAGCGATCTTGGGCGGCGGTGGTAACTTTTGTTCGACCTGACTTGTGTCTGCCATTAACAGTCCCAGTATTGTTGTACTGGGTCCATAGGTTTGAGACCATCTGTTTGCCTTGCCACCGCCTTGTAAACGGCCGATGGCGTTGTGTCGTTGATCCTCTGTCTGTCTGGGCTATATTGGCTTAAAGCAATGCATTTGGAGTATCGTTGATGTGGCCTTTTAACATATACAATCATATATTACAGCTCGGATGATACACAATTTCATGATGCACGCGCATTTAATGAAAGGTGCGTTTTAGCAATTCACTACCAACAACGTGAGTGTAACGTTACGTTTTTGTTCTACTCTTTATTGTTTAAATGTTTTGTCGTCGGCAAACCATTTCCCCCGTTGTTGGGATTCAGCATGCGTTGGTTTGTGTCAAATATTCTCCTAAAATTCTCATTGTTCCTATGTCAAGTTTCACTTTTTGTTAAAAGAGTATATTAATAATATCATAAATGTCAAAGCTTTCTTATTGGCAGAAGTGTACATTGTGAATATATATCAAGCGTTCTACCTATATTATTATAGTTTCAGAAACCTTATGCGCACAACTTTACACTTCCGTAGCCTCATAGATCATAATTGATGTGTTGGTCCATACAGGCAAGTAGTTAGGTCCCTTCCACGTATGGTTGACTTTATTCACCACTTGTTCCTTATCATCCAAATAACTGATTAGGGTGAGGATACATAGCAATGGCCAAAGAACCATCATGATTCCATCGAAGTTTCCCCATATACGACAATCCAGGAATTGTTGTTGAGTTTTCCATCGCAAAACCAACTTCTCCAGCTTGAATGAGAGATATCTGAGGCTTTCTGCTTTTGCACGGTGTAGACGTAGAGAGCCACTCCAAACTTGGGGCTACAGGAGAAAACACACCTCACTGAGAAGCCGCAATGTCTGGACACAAAGTGAGTATATTAGAACGTGACAATACAATATAAAAACTGGCTATAGATCACCAACTGAAGGTAGATCACCAAACCAAGGACCATGGGGACTTACGAGTACCTTTGCTTGCTACCTGCATGGGCCCTAGTTGGATTTACACCATCCCCTTCAGCTGGTGACGAGTGGAAAAAAATGTTAGCCAAAATTAAATAACAAACAATACTACGTTTAAAATCCTGGTAAGTTTGAATTGACTTTGAAGTTTTGGGACTTAAGTACCCTCTCAGGAGGACAATAATTTTACGCTTCTTCATATCCCATGTAAGGATTCAGCAAAATAAAAAGGATTCAACAGATCATTTAGCATAAAGATTCAACGAAGACTCTCAATGTGTAAATAGAATGTCTGTTCGACGGTCAGTTCAGAGAGATAGAAGTCATGTTTTCAATAGTTCAGCCTTAAATGTGACTGTAGAATTTGTACCAATTAAAAACAAGCCAGTGTTCATTAAAAAGAATACAGTATGTTTGACCAAACTTGAAAAGAAAAGTATACATAAATGTTGTATAGGGGTGGGGTTGGGGTTGGGGGTTGGGGTTGGGGTTAGCGTATTTTTGACAGGTGACCTACCTCCACCTCATCAGTTCATGGCGACACGCATAAGGGCATCACATGACATGAAAAAAATTACAGAGACTAAAATCTTATCACCATATCAATAAACAGTGTCCATCAATCAATATTTGTTTCTGTGACAAATGATATGGTCGGTTGGTATATTACTTTAAATAACCATATTTGGTCATCAAATACATAAGCCCTCATGTGACCCCTACTCTAAGAACGTTAGGGACTTATCAGACCAACGCCAGTCAAACAACACACAGGGGCATGCACACATACCCGGTGATAAAGATGACCCATGCTCCTGACTACTAAGAACGTTAGGGACTTATCAGACCAACGCCAGTCCAACAGCACAGGGGGGCATACACATATACCCAGAGATAAAATATGAAATATTGTCTCATGTGGCTTAAAATCTTAACTGACCCGTGAAGGTCTTCAACAACCCATGTGCTTGCCATAAAGGCGACTATGCTTGTCGTAGAGGCGACTAACGGGATCAGGTGGTCAGTTTCTCTGACTTGGTTGACACATGTCATCGGTTCCCAATTGCGCAGATCGATGCTCATGCTGTTGATGACTGGATTGTCTGGTCCAGACTCGATTATTTACAGACCGCCGCCATAGAGCTGAAATATTGCTCAGTGTGGCGTAAAACTAAACTCACTCACTCACTCACTAAAATCTTAACTCACTCCAGTTATTGAGCGGTGACAGGTGGCGCTGGTAGTCTTCTGATATGTCAATCTAGGTAGTTCCACACGCGTCTATCGGATTTGTTTCGCCAGAACATGCTGAGTCACGGCAAGACAACGATGTTAGGGTTATGCAGAAAGTCGTTTGTCAGTCCTGCTGTATGAGGCCTTGCGTTGTCGTGTTGGTAGACAATACCACGTGTGGTTGTTGCTGGATAAATGGCAACAGAACTGGTCGCAAAACTTCATCCCTGTATCTTAGAACATTCAGGTTGCCATGAAGAATCACATGTCTCGGTTTGAGATCGCCACAGATCCCACCCATCACCATCCACGGTACCGACTGCAAACGATCGGGTTGCTGAACGCAATTCGTGCTAAATGTTCACCTACTAGTCTGTAAACACCATCGTTACTGCACAGGTAAAACCACCCCCTCAATGTTCACCTACTAGTCTGTAAACACCATCGTTACTGCACCAGGTAAAACCTACCCTCAATGTTCACCTACTAGTCTGTAAACACCATCGTTACTGCACAGGTAAAACCTACCCTCGATGTTCACCTACTAGTCTGTAAACACCATCGTTACTGCACAGGTAAAACCTACCCTCGATGTTCACCTACTAGTCTGTAAACACCATCGTTACTGCACAAAGTAAAACCTACCCTCAATGTTCACCTACTAGTCTGTAAACACCATCGTTACTGCACAGGTACAACCTACCCTCAATGTTCACCTACTAGTCTGTAAACACCATCGTTACTGCACAGGTAAAACCTACCCTCGATGTTCACCTACTAGTCTGTAAACACCATCGTTACTGCACAGGTAAAACCTACCCTCGATGTTCACCTACTGGTCTGTAAACACCATCGTTACTGCACAGGTAAAACCTACCCTCAATGTTCACCTACTGGTCTGTAAACACCATCGTTACTGCACAGGTAAAACCACCCTCAATGTTCACCTACTAGTCTGTAAACACCATCGTTACTGCACAGGTAAAACCTACCCTCGATGTTCACCTACTAGTCTGTAAACACCATCGTTACTGCACAGGGTAAAACCTACCCTCGATGTTCACCTACTAGTCTGTAAACACCATCGTTTACTGCACAGGTAAAACCTACCCTCAATGTTCACCTACTAGTCTGTAAACACCATCGTTACTGCTGGGTAAAACCTACCCTCAATGTTCACCTACTAGTCTGTAAACACCATCGTTACTGCACAGGTGGAACCCCACCCTCAATGTTCACCTACTAGTCTGTAAACACCATCGTTTACTGCACAGGTAAAACCTACCCTCAATGTTCACCTACTGGTCTGTAAACACCATCGTTACTGCACAGGGTAAACCTAGCCTCAATGTTCACCTACTAGTCTGTAAACACCATCGTTACTGCACAGGGTAAAACCTACCCTCAATGTTCACCTACTAGTCTGTAAACACCATCGTTACTGCACAGGTGAAAACCTACCCTCAATGTTCACCTACTAGTCTGTAAACACCATCGTTACTGCACAGGTAAAACCCTACTCCTCAATGTTCACCTACTAGTCTGTAAACACCATCGTTACTGCACAGGTAAAACCTAGCCTCAATGTTCACCTACTAGTCTGTAAACACCATCGTTACTGCACAGGTAAAACCTACCCTCAATGTTCACCTACTAGTCTGTAAAATACCATCGTTACTGCACAGGTAAAACCACAGCCTCAATGTTCACCTACTAGTCTGTAAACACCATCGTTACTGCACAGGTAAAACCTAGCCTCAATGTTCACCTACTAGTCTGTAAAACACCATCGTTACTGCACAGGTAAAACCTACCCTCAATGTTCACCTACTAGTCTGTAAACACCATCGTTACTGCACAGGTAAAACCTGCCCTCAATGTTCACCTACTAGTCTGTAAAACACCATCGTTACTGCACAGGTAAAACCACCCTCAATGTTCACCTACTGGTCTGTTAACACCATCGTTACTGCACAGGTAAAACCTACCCTCAATGTTCACCTACTAGTCTGTAAACACCATCGTTACTGCACAGGTAAAACCTACCCTCAATGTTCACCTACTAGTCTGTAAACACCATCGTTACTGCACGGGTAAAACCACCCTCAATGTTCACCTACTGGTCTGTAAACACCATCGTTACTGCACAGGGTAAAACCTACCCTCAATGTTCACCCTACTGGTCTGTAAACACCATCGTTTGCACTGCACAGGTAAAACCTACCCTCGATGTTCACCTACTAGTCTGTAAACACCATCGTTACTGCTGGGGTAAAACCCACCCTCAATGTTCACCTACTAGTCTGTAAACACCATCGTTACTGCACAGGTAAAACCTACCCTCAATGTTCACCTACTAGTCTGTAAACACCATCGTTACTGCACAGGTAAAACCTACCCTCAATGTTCACCTACTAGTCTGTAAACACCATCGTTCGCTGCACGAATTGGTGCGAAACCTACCCTCGATGTTCACCTACTAGTCTGTAAACACCATCGTTACTGCTGGAATAAAACCTACCCTCAATGTTCACCTACTGGTCTGTAAACACCATCGTTACTGCACAGGTAAAACCTACCCTCAATGTTCACCTACTGCTCTGTAAACACCATCGTTACTGCACAGGTAAAGAATACCCTCAACCCCTCAATGTTCACCTACTAGTCTGTAAAGTCACCATCGTTACTGCACAGGTAAAACCTACCCTCAATGTTCACCTACTAGTCTGTAAAAAACACCATCGTTACTGCACAGGGTAAAACCACAAGATTAAGATACTCAATGTTCACCTACTGGTCTGTAAACACCATCGTTACTGCACAGGTAAAGGCCACCCTCAATGTTCACCTACTGAATGTCTGTAAAACACCATCGTTACTGCTGCAGGGTAAAACCACCTACCCTCAATGTTCACCTACTAGTCTGTAAAACACCATCGTTACTGCACGGGTAAAACCTACCCTCAATGTTCACCTACTGGTCTGTAAAGCACCATCGTTGCTGTACGGGGTAAACCCACCCTCAATGAACACCCAGCGGTCCGTCACCCATCTGCCAGCGTTGGGTGAGTGAGTTAAAGATTTAACGTCAGATCGGCATTATCTCCGCCATATCGTGGCGAGGAACAATGTAATTCATATCAATAAAAAATAAATGGGATAATAGAAACCACGTCATCGAAGGGACGAGTAAAGGCTACTAGAATATCACAGCTCATATTTAAAACTAGAACGCTATCATAAAATATATGACTATGAACAAACAATACAGTATAAAACCGGACTATAGATCCGCCAACTGAAGGCTGATCACCATACCAGGGACCATGGGGACTTACGGTACCTTCGCTACCTGCATGGACCCTAGTTGGTTTACATCATCCCTTCAGATGCTGGTAATTGTAGGAAACCTTAGCCAAAATTAAAATCCACTAAAATGCTACGCTTTAAAGTTGGTAAGTTTAATTGTACTTTGAACGTTTTGGGACTTATGTACCCTCTCAGGAGGACAATGAATTTTACAGTACTTTAACCCCTTGAGGGTACAGCCACTAGCAATCTGAGTTATTAAGTTAAATATATCTATTTACAAATCATTTAACAAATCTAATTCCTTTAAAATGCAATGATTAAATAGGAACTTATATTTTTTAAAACGATCCCTCATTGTTCGTGATTTGAAATATACAGTATAGTTATCTCTTGCAATGGGAATATTCAACACAGTCAAGAAGGACATGCTTGACTCTGGTTCTTTCATCACAAGGGATACAAAACGGGGGGATCCTCACCTTTCAATGGGTACTCATGAGGTATATCTTGTGTGGCCAATACGACATCGTCGTCGTATGATGACCTCTTCAAATCTGGACTGACAACCGAAGTAAGTGTAACCGATATAAAAGGTTTATTTCATGTAATTTATTGACCAATACGTTGCTTGGGTGTGTCCTACTTCTGTTCTACATCAGATCACGTTCAGGATTCCGTATATTCTTTATCAAACTCTTTTCGCGTTAGGCTCATAATTCAATTTTATTCCTAATATGTGATATTAATGATACGGGAAACACACGCGGTAAATAATTCTTTATCATACCTAATGTCATTTAGTACTCTGAATGAAATAAATCGTACGTGATTTTATATGAAGAGTATATCGAGCTTTCAGCGAGAATACTTTAGAAACGTACACCAAGGTGAATTCGGATTACGACGGCGGCATATGGTTGTGACCAATCCGCATATACAATTAAAACATAACTCATGCTTAAAATAAGATCGTTTCATATTCTAACAAGAACAACACAATCTAGCAGGGTTTGCCCGATGATGAACACTCGGCGGTGTCCTCCGCTTATCGGAACTGCGGTACTGACTGGATCGATTCATCGTCTTCTTTGATGTGATCGATAGATCAAGAATCCTTGGTTTGTTGCACTTTCTTAGACAATAGCCTGTCACTCATGCCTCATAATCCGTGCCTTCATGTTTTCCGAGTCAATTACTGCAGTAACGACTCGAATAACTTTATCATCAATTCTTACAGAATCTGAATTTTGATAATGTCGGGGCAAAGCCATGTTTGTTTACAAACTCGTCCGCGCAATGTAAACTCGCGACGATGTCATCAGTAAGAATGTTAACGGTTTAGGATTCGCATGGCGTAATATGGAGTTTGAAGTAGTTCGTGGATTGACGTAATTTGCATAGTTTTTGGATACCAAGTTTGTCGAAACTTGCTTTATTGCTGTTGCCTCCACTAGATGAATAAAAATACTACTGGGATCAGGAATTTTGAAGGGTGGTGGGGGGTGGTTCCGCGGGGTTCCGAACCCCCTGAACCTAAATTCAACTCCGCCTACGCAAAAAAATCTTCATTGGTGCTTACGCCACATTTTCCAAAGGGGTTTGAACCCCCTGGGCTGATCTGGATCCGCCAATGCTGCCTTGTTCCTCTCCAGAGTTTCAGACAGTTGTAAGGAAGAAAGGACATTGCAATCTTTCAGGTTGTGTTTTAATGAAATTATTAATTGATAAGCTACCAAGCCCTGTTATTTCAGCTGTCATTATCAGATTTTCTTGAAATTCATTAAAAGGTACAGGGTTCTAATACATTGAATCCATAAAATCATTTTACTTCTAAAATTGATACCTTTTTCCAGATAATTTCATTGATATACGGTTTTTCCACTGATTTTATTTTCTTTCCACCCAGACGGATTTGGGCGAAGCCTCAGAAGCATTCCTGCAGCATGTGTGTGTATCGGGGTGTGTTGTACACCTGTAAATGTATCAAAATATAAGAAAAAATAATAATCACACAAACAACCACAAAAGCACTTTGGTGTTGTACTTGAGATAGAATAGAAATGGAAACCTTGGATCGTAAATTGGTCACCCTGTTCCGTGTTGGATGAGCCATTTGTTCCACTTTTGTGTTTTATCATTCTAATTGGTCTCCCCTGTTCCATGTTGGATCGTCGATTCATGTCCTCTGTTCCGTGTTGGATTCTGGAATTGAATTCACTCCTGTTCGGCCACACTAGCTACATGTTGTCTGTGTGACACATAGGCTACATGTTGTCTGTGACACGTAGCTACATGTTGTCTCCAATGTACGACACACTAAGAATTACATGTTGTCTGTGTTGACTTACATAAGCTACATGTTGTCTGTGTGGCACTAGCTACATGTTGTCTGTTGGCGACACACTAGCTACATGCTGTCTGTGTGACACTAGCTACATAAGTTGTCTGTGTGACACTAGCTACATGCTTGGGTTCACAGTGACACTAGCTCACATGTTGTCTGCAATGTGACACGCAGCTATATGTATTTGTCTGTGTGGACACTAGCTACATGTTATGTCTGTGTGACCGCTTCATCTACATGTTTGTCTGTTGTGACACTTCAGCTACATGTTGTCTGTGCTTCTGACACTAGCTACATGTTGTCTACAGTGTGACACTAGCTACATGTTGTCTGTGTGGACACTTCAGCTTACATGTTGTCTGTGTGACACTATGGCTACATGTTGTCTGTGTGACGCACTAGCTACATGTTGCGTCAGTGTGGCACTAGCTACATGTTGTGGTCTGTGCTGACACACTAGCTACATGTTGACTCAGTGACCGCACTAGCTCTACATGTTGTCTGTGCTTGACACACTGGCTACATGCTGTCTGTGTTACTAGCTATGCTGACTGTGCCCTTCGAAATACATGTTGACACTAGCACTATTTCATGTTGTCTGGCGTGACACATTAGCTACATGTTGTCTGTGTGACACATTAGCTACGGCTGTTGTCTCTGTTGACACGCTAGCTACATGTTGTCTGTAGCTGACGCACTAGCTACATGTTGTCTCTGTGACGCACTAGCTACATGTTGTCTCTGTGGCACTAGCTACCCATGTTGTCTGTTATTGACACGCTAGCTACATGTTTGTCTACAGTGGACACATAAGCTGCATGTTGTCTGGTGTGACACTAGCTACATGCTGTCTGTGTGACACGCTAGCTACATGCTGTCTCAGTGACGCACTAGCTACATGTTGTCTCTGTGACACTAGCCACATGTCTGACTGACACTAGCTAACATGTTGTCTGTGTGACACACTAGCTGCATGTTGTGCTGTGGCACACTAGCTACATGTTGTCTGTGTGACACATTAGCCACATGCTGTCTGGTGTTACACATTAGCTACATGCTGTCTGGTGTTGACAGCACATGACGTACGGCGCACTGTCTCCTCTTGTCGGTGTGACAATTAGCCTACATGTTGTCTCTGTGACACTAGCTACATGTTGTCTGTGTTGACACATTAGCTACATGTTGTCTCTGCAGACCACTAGCTACATGTTGTCTGTGTGACACATTAGCTACATGTTGTCTCTTCTGTGACACTAGCTACCTATGTTGTCTGTGTGACACTAGCTACAGCATGCTGTCTGTGTGGACAATTAGCTACATGTCTGCTGTGACACATTAGCTACATAAGTCATTCAGTGACACATTAGCTAAATGTCTGTGTGACACATTAGCTACATGTTGTCTGTGTGAGACATAAGCCACATGTCTGTGTGACACATTAGCTACATGCTGTCTGTGTGACACTAGCTACATGTTGTCTGTGTGACACTAGCAACATGTTGTCTGTGTGACACTATCTACATGTTCAGGTGACAGCCATTAGCCACATGTCATGTTGTCTGTGTGGCCACTGGCTACATGTTGTCTGTGTGACGCTACATGTTTGTAGCTTAGCATGTTGTCTGTGTGACACTAGCTACATGTTGTCTGTGTGACACTAGCTACATGTTGTCTGTGTGACACTATTACATGTTGTCTGTGTGACACTAGCTACATGCTGTCTGTGTGACACTAGCTACATGCTGTCTGTGTGACACTAGCTACATGTTGTCTGTGTGACACTACATGCTGTCTGTGTGACACTAGCTACATGTTGTCTGTGACACTAGCTACATGTTGTCTGTGTGACACTAGCTACATGACACTAGCTGTCTGTGTGACACATTAGCCACATGTTGTCTGTGTGACACATTAGCTACATGTTGTCTGTGTGACACTAGCTACATGTTGTCTGTGTGACTAGCTACATGTTGTCTGTGTGACACTAGCTACATGTTGTCGGTGTGACACTAGCTACATGTTGTCTGTGTGACACTAGCTGTTGTCTGTGTGAGCTACATGTTGTCTGTGTGACACTAGCTACATGTGTCTGTGTGACACTAGCTACATGTTGTCTGTGTGACACTAAGCTACATGTTGTCTGTGTGACACTAGCTACATGTTGTCTGTGTGACACTAGCTACATGTTGTCTGTGTGACACTAGCTACATGTTGTCTGTGTGACACTATTCTGCATGTGTCTGTGTGACACATTAGCTACATGTTGTCTGTGTGACACTAGCTACATGTTGTCTGTGTGACACATAGCTACATGTTGCTGTACATGCTTGTCTGTGTGACGCACTAGCTACAGTGACATTGTCATGTTGTGACACACTAGCTACATGTGTGTGTGTGACACTAGCTACATGTTGTCTGTGTGACACACTAGCTACATGTTGTCTGTGTGACGCACTAGCTACATGTTGTCTGTGTGACACATTAGCTACATGTTGTCTGTGTGACACTAGCTACATGTTGTCTGTGTGACACTAGCTACATGTTGTCTGTGTGACACTAGCTACATGTTGTCTGTGTGACACTAGCTACATGTTGTCTGTGTGACACTAGCTACATGTTGTCTGTGTGACACATTAGCTACATGTTGTCTGTGTGACACTAGCTACATGTTGTCTGTGTGACACTAGCTACATGTTGTCTGTGTGACACTAGCTACATGTTGTCTGTGTGACACTAGCTACATGTTGTCTGTGTGACACTAGCTACATGTTGTCTGTGTGACACTAGCTACATGTTGTCTGTGTGACACTAGCTACATGTTGTCTGTGTGACACTAGCTACATGTCTGTGTGACACTAGCTACATGTTGTCTGTGTGACACTAGCTACATGTTGTCTGTGTGACACTAGCTACATATTTGTCTGTTCAGTGACACACTAGCTACATGTTGTCTGTGTGACACTAGCTACATGTTGTCTGTGTGACACACTAGCTACATGTTGTCTCACATGTGATTTTGACACTAGCTACATGTTGTCTGTGTGACACTAGCTACATGTTGTCTGTGTGACACTAGCTACATGTTGTCTGTGGGCACTAGCTACATGTCCCTGTCACATTAGTGACACACTAGCTACATGTTGTCTGTGTGACACTAGCTACATGTTGTCTGTGTGACACTAGCTACATGTTGTCTGTGTGACACATTAGCTACATGTTGTCTGTGTGACACTAGCTACATGTTGTCTGTGTGACACTAGCTACATGTTGTCTGTGTGACACTAGCTACATGTCTGTCTGTGACACTAGCTACATGTTGTCTGTGTGACACTAGCTACATGTTGTCTGTGTGACACACATTAGCTACATGTTGTCTGTGTGACACTAGGCTACATGTTGTCTGTGTGACACTAGCTACATGTTGTCTGTGTGACACACTAGCTACATGTTGTCTGTGTGACATTAGCTACATGCTACATGTCTGTGTGACACTACATGTTGTCTCACAGTGACACTAGCTACATGTTGTCTGTGTGACACTAGCTACATGTTGTCTGTGTGACACTAGCTACATGTTGTCTGTGTGACACTAGCTACATGTTGTCTGTGTGACACTAGCTACATGTTGTCTGTGTATCTACATGTCCCCTGTGTGACACAGCTATATGTCTGTGCTACATGTTGTCTGTGTGACACTAGCTACATGTTGTCTGTGTACTAGTCACATGTTGTTGGTGTGTGACACATTAGCTACATGTTGTCTGTGTGACACATAGCTACATGTTTATGTGTGTGACACTAGCTACATGTTGTCTGTGTGACACTAGCTACATGTTGTCTGTGTGACACTAGCTACATGTTGTCTGTGTGACACATTAGCTACATGTTGTCTGTGTGACACATAGCTACATGTTGTCTGTGTGACACATTAGCTACATGTTGTCTGTGTGACACTAGCTACATGTTGTCTGTGTGACACTAGCTACATGTTGTCTGTGTGACACTAGCTACATGTTGTCTGTGTGACACTAGCTACATGCTGTCTGTGTGACACTTAGCTACATGTCTGTCTGTGTGACACTAGCTACATGTTGTCTGTGTGACACTAGCTACATGTTGTCTGTGTGACACTTAGCTACATGTTGTCTGTGTGACACTAGCTACATGTTGTCTGTGTGACACTAGCTACATGTTGTCTGTGTGACACTAGCTACATGCTGTCATCCAAAAGTGTGACACTGTCTGTGTGGTCTATGTGTGACTAGCTACATGTTGTCTGTGTGACACTAGCTACATGTTGTCTGTGTGACACTAGCTACATGTTGTCTGTGTGACACTAGCTACATGTTGTCTGTGTGACACTAGCTACATGTTGTCTGTGTGACACTAGCTACATGTTGTCTGTGTGACACTAGCTACATGTTGTCTGTGTGTGCACTAGCTACATGTCTGTGTGACACTAGCTACATGTTGTCTGTGACACTAGCTACATGTTGTCTGTGTGACACATTAGCTACATGTTGTCTGTGTGACACTAGCTACACAATTGTCTGTGTGACACTAGCTACATGTCTGTGTGACACTAGCTACATGTTGTCTGTGTGACACTAGCTACATGTTGTCTGTGTGACACTAGCTACATGTTGTCTGTGTGACACATTAGCTACATGTTGTCTGTGTGACACTAGCTACATGTTGTCTGTGTGACACTAGCTACATGTTGTCTGTGTGACACTAGCTACATGTTGTCTGTGTGACACTAGCTACATGTTGTCTGTGTGACACTAGTCTGCTGTGTGACACATAGCTGCATGTTGTCTGTGTGACTAGCTACATGTTGTCTGTGTGACACTAGCTACATGCTGTTGAGTCTGTGTGTTTCACTAGCTACATGTTGTCTGTGTGACACTAGCTACATGTTGTCTGTGTGACACTAGCTACATGTTGTCTGTGTGACACTAGCTACATGTTCTGTCTGTGTATACATGCTGTCTGTGTGGCACTAACATGTTGTCTGTGTGACACTCCAGCTACATGTCTGTGTCCCATGTTGTCTGTGTGACACTAGCTACATGTTGTCTGTGTGACACATGTTGTCTGTACATGTTGTCTGTGTGACACTAGCTACATGTTGTCTGTGTGACACTAGCTACATAAGCTGTGTCTGTGTGACACTAGCTACATGTTGTCTGTGTGACACTACATATTGCTACATATGTCTGTGTGACACTGTTGCTACATGTTGTCTGTGTGACACTAGCTACATGTTGTCTGTGTGACACTAGTCTACATGTTGTCTGTGACACACCAGTTTGTCTGTGTGACACTTAAGACAGCTACATGTTGTCTGTGTGACACTAGCTACATGTTGTCTGTGTGACACTAGCTACATGTTGTCTGTGTGACACATTAGGCTACATGTGTCCAGTGACACTAGCTACATGTTGTGTGTGACACTAGCTACATGTTGTCTGTGTGACACTAGCTACATGTTGTCTGTGTGACACTAGCTACATGTCTGTGTGACTTGTCTGTTGCCTGACACTAGCTACATGTTGTCTGTGTGTGCACTAGCTACATGTTGTCTGTGTGACACTAGCTACATGTTGTCTGTGTGACACTAGCTACATGTTGTCTGTGTGACACTAGCTACATGTTGTCTGTGTGACACTAGCTACATGTTGTCTGTGTGACACTAGCTACATGTTGTCTGTGTGACACTAGCTACATGTTGTCTGTGTGACACTAGCTACATGTTTGTCTGTGTGACACTAGCTACATGTTGTCTGTGTGACACTAGCTACATGTTGTCTGTGTGACACTAGCTACATGTTGTCTGTGTGGCACTAGCTACATGTTGTCTGTGTGACACTGTGCCTTACAATGTCTGTGTGGCACTAGCTACATGTCCAAGTCTGTGTGACACTAGCTACATGTCTGTCTGTGTGTGACACTAGCTACATGTGTTTCTGTGTGGCACTACTACATGCTGTCTGTGTGACACATGTTGTCTGTGTGACACTAGCTACATGTCTGTGTGTGACACTAGCTACATGCTGTCTGTGTGACACACTAGCTACATGTTGTCTGTGTGACACTAGCTACATGTTGTCTGTGTGACACTAGCTACATGTCTGTCTGTGTGTCTGTGCCACTGTGTGGACACTAGCATGTTGTCTGTGTGACACTAGCTACATGTCTGTGTGTGACACCAGCTACATGTCTGTGTGGCACTAGCTACATGTTGTCTGTGTGACACTGTGGCTACATGTTGTCTGTGTGACATGTTAGCTCATGTCTGTGTGACACTAGCTACATGTTGTCTGTGTGACACTAGCTACATGTTGTCTGTGTGACACTGTACATGTGTGTATTTGTCTGTGTGTGTGATTAGCTACATGTTGTCTGTGTGTGTGTGGCTACATGTGTGTGTGTGTCACTAGCTACATGTTGTGTGTGTGTCTGTGTCTGTGTCATGTGGTCTGTGTGACACTAGCTACATGTCTGTCTGTGTGTCTGTCTAGCTACATGTGTGTCTGTGTGACACTGGATTGTCTGTGTCTGTGTGTGTCTGTGTGTCTGTGTGTGTCTAGCTACATGTTGTCTGTGTCACTAGCTACATGTTGTCTGTGTTCCACACTAGTCTGTGTGTTGTCTGTGTGTCATGTGTTACATGTTGTCTGTGTGACACTAGCTACATGTTGTCTGTGTGTCACTAGCTACATGTCTGTCTGTGTGTTTCCATGTTGTCTGTGTGTCTGTCTGCTACATGTTGTCTGTGTGACACTAGTACATGTTGTCTGTGTGTCTGTGTTCATGTGTGTCTGTGTGTCTGTGTGCTACATGTTGTCTGTGTGACACTAGCTACATGTTGTCTGTGTGACACTACTAGCTACATGTCTGTGTGACACTAGCTACATGTTGTCTGTGTGACACTAGCTACATGTTGTCTGTGTGACACTAGCTACATGTTGTCTGTGTGACACTAGCTACATGTGTCTGTGTGTGTCTGTGTGACACTAGCTACATGTTGTCTGTGTGACACTAGCTGTGTTGTCTGTGTGACACTAGCTACATGTTGTCTGTGTGACACTAGCTACATGTTGTCTGTGTGACACTAGCTACATGTTGTCTGTGTGACACTAGCTACATGTTGTCTGTGTGACACTAGCTACATGTTGTCTGTGTGACACTAGCTACATGTTGTCTGTGTGCTACATGTTGTCTGTGTGACACTAGCTACATGTTGTCTGTGTGACACTAGCTACATGTTGTCTGTGTGACACTAGCTACATGTTGTCTGTGTGACACTAGCTACATGTTGTCTGTGGCACTAGCTACATGTTGTCTGTGTGACACTAGCTACATGTTGTCTGTGTGACACACTAGCTACATGTTGTCTGTGTGACACTAGCTACATGTTGTCTGTGTGACACTAGCTACATGTTGTCTGTGTGACACTAGCTACATGTTGTCTGTGTGACACTAGCTACTATGTTGTCTGTGTGACACTAGCTACATGTTGTCTGTGTGACACTAGCTACATGTTGTCTGTGTGACACTAGCTACATGTTGTCTGTGTGACACTAGCTACATGTTGTCTGTGACACTAGCTAGCTACATGTTGTCTGTGTGACACTAGCATGTTGTCTGTGTGACACTAGCTACATGCTACATGTTGTCTGTGTGACACTAGCTACATGTTGTCTGTGTGACACTAGCTACATGTTGTCTGTGTGACACTAGCTACATGTTGTCTGTGTGACACTAGCTACATGTTGTCTGTGTGACACTAGCTACATGTTGTCTGTGTGACACTAGCTACATGTTGTCTGTGTGACACTAGCTACATGTTGTCTGTGTGACACACTAGCTACATGTTGTCTGTGTGACTAGCTACATGTTGTCTGTGTGACACTACTAGCTACATGTTGTCTGTGTTGTCTGTGTGTGACACTAGCTACATGTTGTCTGTGTGACACTAGCTACATGTTGTCACTGTGTTGACACTAGCTACATGTTGTCTGTGTGTGGCACTAGCTACATGTTGTCTGTGTGACACTAGCTACATGTTGTCTGTGTGACACTAGCTACATGTTGTCTGTGTGACACTAGCTACATGTTGTCTGTGTGACACTAGCTACATGTTGTCTGTGTGACACTAGCTACATGTTGTCTGTGTGACACTAGCTGTTGTCTGTGTGACACTGCTTGTCTGTGTGACACTAGCTACATGTTGTCTGTGTGACACTAGCTACATGTTGTCTGTGTGACACTAGCTACATGTTGTCTGTGTGACACTAGCTACATGTTGTCTGTGTGACACTAGCTACATGTTGTCTGTGTGACACTAGCTACATGTTGTCTGTGTGACACTAGCTACATGTTGTCTGTGTGACACTAGCTACATGTTGTCTGTGTGACACTAGCTACATGTTGTCTGTGTGACACTAGCTACATGTTGTCTGTACATGTGACACTAGCTACATGTTGTCTGTGTGACACTAGCTACATGTTGTCTGTGTGACACTAGCTACATGTTGTCTGTGTGACACTAGCTACATGTTGTCTGTGTGACACTAGCTACATGTTGTCTGTGTGACACTAGCTACATGTTGTCTGTGCTGTTGTCTGTGTGACACTAGCTGTTGTCTGTGTGACATGTTGTCTGTGTGTGTGACACTAGCTACATGTTGTCTGTGTGACACTAGCTACATGTTGTCTGTGTGACACTAGCTACATGTTGTCTGTGTGACACTAGCTACATGTTGTGTCTGTGTGACACTAGCTACATGTTGTCTGTGTGACACTAGCTACATGTTGTCTGTGTGACACTAGCTACATGTTGTCTGTGTGACACTAGCTACATGTGTCTGTCACTGTGTCTGTGTGACACTAGCTACATGTTGTCTGTGTGACACTAGCTACATGTTGTCTGTGTGACACTAGCTACATGTTGTCTGTGTGACACTAGCTACATGTTGTCTGTGTGACACTAGCTACATGTTGTCTGTGTGACACTAGCTACATGTTGTCTGTGTGACACTAGCTACATGTTGTCTGTGTGATGTTGTCTGTGTACATGTTACATCTGTGTGACACATAGCTACATGTTGTCTGTGTGACACTAGCTACATGTTGTCTGTGACACTAGCTACATGTTGTCTGTGTGGGACACTAGCTACATGTTGTCTGTGTGACACTAGCTACATGTTGTCTGTGTGACACTAGTTGTCTGTGTGACACTAGCTACATGTTGTCTGTGTGACACTAGCTACATGTTGTCTGTGTGACACTAGCTACATGTTGTCTGTGTGACACTAGCTACATGTTGTCTGTGTGACACTAGCTACATGTTGTCTGTGTGACACTAGCTACATGTTGTCTGTGTGACACTAGCTACATGTTGTCTGTGTGACACTAGCTACATGTTGTCTGTGTGACACACTAGCTACATGTTGTCTGTGTGACACTAGCTACATGTTGTCTGTGTGACACTAGCTACATGTTGTCTGTGTGACACTAGCTACATGTTGTCTGTGTGACACTAGCTACATGTTGTCTGTGTGACACTAGCTACATGTTGTCTGTGTGACACTAGCTACATGTTGTCTGTGTGACACTAGCTACATGTTGTCTGTGTGACACTAGCTACATGTTGTCTGTGTGACACTAGCTACATGTTGTCTGTGTGACACACTAGCTACATGTTGTCTGTGTGACACTAGCTACATGTTGTCTGTGTGACACTAGCTACATGTTGTCTGTGTGACACTAGCTACATGTTGTCTGTGTGACACTAGCTACATGTTGTCTGTGTGACACTAGCTACATGTCTGTGTGACACTAGCTACATGTCTGTGTGACACTAGCTACATGTTGTCTGTGTGACCTCATGTGGTGAGCTATGGCAGTCTACAAATTCCATTAATTCAGCTATATGGATGCTGTATTCTATTTAAAGGAAGAAAATATGCCACTCCATTGTGTACTGCCATGGCGACACCATTGTGCTGTTGTGCTTGGACGTCTTGTGCCTAGAGCTCAGGTCACAAATCAGTTGATGATTAGCAACGCTGGTCACAGAGTATCCTTGGATTAGTGGCCGTGTTCGGCAGCTTGAGATCCCGTGAGTTTCTCGGACTTCTGTCCTGCCCCACAATGATGCATATGGCTTGACATAGGCAAGTGAATGGTCAAGAATATCCCGTGGGATAAGTCATATGACTATCAACCTTCTAGCATGTCATGGGTAGCTTGGTTTATGCGGGGTAATAAGGTCCGTTATGTTGTATGAGTTTAGTGCATGCCCGGCAGCATGGAGGTCAGCCCGTTATTAGTGCCCTACTGATTTGTACTTGATTCCTGAACTTAGTTTATTATAAAATACAATTGTGAATTACAGCAAATTTCTCAGTTAACGTTTAAGTTTCAGCTTGGAACATGTAACAAACACACACAGTATAATTTTCTCATTTATTTCCGTATTTAAACTGATTGGAAACACATCAATATTAAGGGCAGGAAGGCAAGTCAAAGCACTCTCTCTGAACAGAACATGGATTTCTGATTATGTGTGTGACTGAATCCCTCATACCACAAGTCCAGCTGCTTGTGTGACAAGCTTCCATGTACACACTGAGTGGATGTATATATCACCTACCTTACAGCAGGCAGATCAGGCACATCGTGACACAGAATCACAGAGAATCTAAATATACATATATCACCTACCTTACAGCAGGCAGATCAGGCACATCGTGACACAGAATCACAGAGAATCTAAATATACATATATCACCTACCTTACAGCAGGCAGATCAGGCACATCGTGACACAGAATCACAGAGAATCTAAATATACATATATCACCTACATTACAGCAGGCAGATCAGGAAAATAGCCGAGAATCTAAATATGTATACACAGGACTAGACACACGCAATGTGGCTCTCCACCCCCAGCACATACAGCTGGCAATATGCATCAAAGTTACAAACAATATGAAACATATCAAATAGAGCAAGAAGAAAGACATACACTCGTCAGGTCTTTAAATGGCATTTAGATGTTCCACACATAATGATCATTCACCTGATGAAGGAGTAAGGACCTTCTCCAAAACATTGTGTTCCTCATAATAAAGAGGTTGACATCCATAAAAACTCTCTTCCTTAATACACTTGTCCCCTGACATCGTGCGGCTTGCATGTCTTGACCAGCTGATGTCTGACCATACCTGGAAACCCTCCATCATCATCAGACACTCATATGGAATATGTAGATAGGCAAATTCAATATAATCACCATGGTAGATATATAACATAAACAATCCTGCTATATACATGTATATTAAATTCATTAATCCTGGTAGATATGGGTAGATATACTATACACAATGTATAGAACATGGTGAAATGACGTATATAGAATGTTATATAAAACACTGTCTCATCAAACACAGTCACAGAAACTGTTACATTCAAACACTGTCACAGAAACTGTTACATCAAACACTGTCACAGAAACTGTTACATCAAACACTGTCCTATAAAGTGTTACACCAAACACTGTCCTATAAAGTGTTACATCAAACACTGTCACAGAAACTGTTACATGTAACACTGTCCTATAAAGTGTTACATCAAACACTGTCCTATAAAGTGTTACACCAAACACTGTCCTATACAGTGTTACATCAAACACTGTCCTATAAAGAGTTACATCAAACACTGTCCAATAAAGTGTTACATCAAACACTGTCACAGAAACTGTTACATCAAACACTATCCTATAAAGTGTTACATCAAACACTGTCCTATAAAGTGTTACATCAAACACTGTCCTATAACACATCAAAACACTGTCAGAAACTGTTACATCAAACACTGTCCTATAAAGTGTTACGTATAAAGTGTTACATCACTGTCACAGAACATCAAACACAGTACATCAAACACTGTCCTATAAAGTCTTACATCAAACACAGTCACAGAAACTGTTACATCAAACACTGTCACAGAAACTGTTACATCAAACACTGTCACAGAAACTGTTACATCAAACACTGTCACAGAAACTGTTACATCAAACACTGTCACAGAAAGTGATACATCAAACACTGTCCTATAAAGTGTTACATCAAACACAGTCACAGAAACTGTTACATCAAACACAGACACAGAAACTGTTACATCAAACACTGTCACAGAAACTGTTACATCAAACACTGTCACAGAAACTGTTACATCAAACACTGTCCTATACAGTGTTACATTAAACACTGTCCTATAAAGTGTTACACCAAACACTGTCCTATACAGTGTTACATCAAACACTGTCCTATAAAGTGTTACATCAAACACTGTCCTATAAAGTGTTACATCAAACACAGTCACAGAAACTGTTACATCAAACACTGTCACAGAAACTGTTTCTTGTAACACTGTCCTATAAAATGTTACATCAAACACTGTCACAGAAACTGTTACATCAAACACTGTCCTATACAGTGTTACATCAAACACTATCACAGAAACTGTTACATGTAACACTGTCCTATAAAGTGTTACATCAAACATTGTCCTATACAGTGTTACATCAAACACTGTCCTATAAAGTGTTACATCAAACACTGTCACAGAAACTGTTACATCAAACACTGTCCTATAAACTGTTACATCAAACACTGTCACAGAAACTGTTACATGTAACACCGTCCTTTACAGTGTTACATCAAACACTCACACAAACTCTTACATGTAACACTGTCCTATAAAGTGTTACATCAAACACCCTCCTATACAGTGTTACATCAAACACTCACAGAAACTTATATCAAACATTGTTACATAAACTGTTACATCAAACACTGTAACTGAATCTCTTACATCATCCACTGCATATAAACTTCTGTATCACACATCCTACATTTATCACACATTGTCACATTACACAGTGTTCTATAAAGTGATATACAACACACATCACGCAAAGGCTTTGCTGTATGTCACCATCATGTCAGATAAAACTAGGTGACATGGGTTTTTGTGATCCACCTTTAGACACTTTATTGGAAGACACAAAAATCAGATGCAAAATTTCATTAACAAAACAAAAGCTGCATTCAGTGAAATAATCATACCACAAATGTCTTCACAGTCATCATTCTAGATAACACTTTGGAAGGTGAAAACAGACAATGAAGCTAGAAGGGGAGGCAATCTCTCTTTCTTGCTGCAGATATGACATGTTCACACAGACTTGCTGCAGATATGACATGTTCACACGGACTTGCTGCAGATATGACATGTTCACACATACTTGCTGCAGACATGACATGTTCACACGGACTTGCTGCAGACATGACATGTTCACATGGACTTGTTGCAGACATGACATGTTCACATGGACTTGCTGCAGATATGACATGTTCACATGGACTTGCTACAGATATGACATGTTCACACGGATTTGCTGCAGACATGACATGTTCACATCGACTTGCTGCAGACATGACATGTTCACATGGACTTGCTGCAGACATGACATGTTCACACGGACTTGCTGCAGACATGACATGTTCACACGGACTTGCTGCAGACATGACGTGTTCACAGAAACCTGCTGCTGAGTCGTGTTCACATGTACCTGGTCTAATACAGCTGCCCCATATGTCTTCGCTTGACCTACACTGATGTCTCTGTGGTACGGAGCCGGTTTGTATTGTGTGCTTCCTCTTGCTCCAGGCTGAGATTTCTGTTTACAAAACTGGGTTCTAGATCCTCATCTGTCTCCACATTGACATCACCTGCTAGCCTCCTGTCTCTGCTGGCCAACATGGAACCAGCATTGTCCATTCTATCACCAGTAAGTGACCCGACGCATCCGTGTGACATTCTGGATCGACTAGTCTTGATATCTGCATTAGAGAACAACGGATTGTCATACCTGGCCTCCCCAAATCTACCACTGGGATTTTCGGACCAACCGTCATTCCTGTAGCCCTCTGATGCCACAGACCACCTTGGATTCCGAGTAGCATTGGACAACAATCTGTCACTTGTCAGGTTGTCGTGGGAACGTGACCGTTCTCTCATTGCCTTAAATTCTGATCTTAGATTCCCACGCTTTTCCCTCGCCTTGTCAGTGAGATGTCGTCTCTGCGTATACCGGTGATTAGATCCTGCCTGTTCAGATGCCCCTGAAACATTAGGCGCTGATGCCCCATGAAGCCCACGGGCAGGGGCAGTGTTTGTGGTTGAGCCGCACTGCTTGTGTCTTGGGGACTGTCTTTCTAGTCGATGCCTTGACCGTGGATGTCGACTTTGTCCTTCATTGGCACCAGGTGAATCCAGCCCTCTGTTAAGTACTGTCTCTGACTGGGAAGTCTGGCAGTGGAAGCCTTGACCTGTAGCTCCTCCTAACAACAGGTCACCCACACTCACTGCTCGATTCTGTGATGTTATCTCAGGCAGAACAACTGAAGAAGCAACACTGAGAGGTTTGTGACGAGGCACCAGGTTATCGACACTTGTAGCCCGCCCCAGCCCAGACCCACCAGTCTGTCTGAAACGTGGCTGGACACAACCATCCAGCTTGTCCGAACTATCCTCCGCATCTCTCTGGACTCTTGGACTCCCACACTGTCTGTCAGAGCCGTGTGTACCAGGAGAGATGTCCTCTCTACCAGTTGAGTTACCAGTGTCATCTCTAGGTGCATCATAAGGTGGTGTTTGCTCTTCGTCCTCGTCCTTCAATGGGAGAGTAAACTCAGCTGCGGGGTAAGGGGTTGGGGGATCATGGGGAATATGTGACCCTGCAACCAGGCTGTAGGGGGGTGGGGCTGTTATGTAGCCCGCAGACTCCCCAGAATAAAACACCTGGTTCACCTCCCATGGCTGCTCTCGGTATGACCGACTCCGCCAGCGTGACCCTGACCTTCTTCCACTCAGGTCAGCATTCTGTTGATTCTTCTGTCGGCGGCGAATGATGACAATCATGGCAATGATGAGGATGGAGGTGACGACAACACAGCCACAGACAACACCGGCAATAGTACCCGCCTTGAGGGACGTCGTGGAAGAGGGAGCATCATCTGGTCAAACAAATAACCATGGTAACACACTGGAGGGAAATATCACTTTCAGTGGAGAGTTTGATATACATGCTGGAATCAAATACGTATGAGAGTAGAGGAGCTATATAGCAACCATGGCACAAATAGGTAGGATGAAATCAGTGATTTACAGTAGTCATAGCAACCATTGGTAAGAAATTGCACAATTATAGTAGCCATAACACGGGAAGATCCCAGTTAGAATGGACTTCAGTAACCCATGCTTGTCGTAAGAGGTGACTATCGAGATCAGGTAGTCATGTTTGCTGACACATGTCATCGTATCCCAATTGTGTAAATTGATCCTCATGCTGTTGATCACTGGATTGTATGATCCAGATTGCATTATTTACGGCATTAGTGTGGCATTAAACAACAAACCAACAATAGGTAGGGATCTGAGACTTACAGTAGCCATGGCAACAATAGGTATGGATCTGGAACTTATAGTAGCCATGGCAACAATAGGTAGGGATCTTGGACTTACAGCAGCCATGGCAACAATAGGTAGGGATCTTGCACTTACAGAAGCAATGGCAACAATAAGTAGGGATCTGAGACTTACAGTAGCTATGGCAACAATAGGTAGGAATTTGGGACTTGTAGTAGCCATGGCAACAATAGGTGGGGATCTGTAACTTACAGTAGCCAGTGTTGACTCCCACATACTCCAGCCGGAAGCCTTTTTTGTTTCCTGAACCATCTGTACGGAACTTTAAGAAGAGAACGGGACCACTGGAGGAAACAGTTGGAGTGTCATAGCCACACCACTTATTGAGACTTGGATAGGACTCAGTGGCTCCTGCAACAAAACACAGAGATGTTGAGTTCAGGACACTGTCTCATGGCAGGCCATCGTGACAGACAAAACTTCATACACTGCATGTAACCTGTATAACACACCATCATACACTGCATGTAACCTGTATAACACACCATCATACACTGCATGTAACCTGTATAACACACCGTCATACACTGCATGTAACCTGTATAACACACCATCATACACTGCATGTAACCTGTATAACACACCATCATACACTGCATGTAACCTGTATAACACACCATCATACACTGCATGTAACCTGTATAACACACCATCATACACTGCATGTAACCTGTATAACCACACCGTCATACGCTGCATGTAACCTGTATAACACCATCATACACTGCATGTAACCTGTATAACACACTATCATACACTGCATGTAACCTGTATAACACACGTCATACACTGCATGTAACCTGTATAACACACCATCATACACTGCATGTAACCTGTATAACACACCATCATACACTGCATGTAACCTGTATAACACACCATCATACACTGCATGTAACCTGTATAACACACCATCATACACTGCATGTAACCTGTATAACACACCATCATACACTGCATGTAACCTGTATAACACACCGTCATACACTGCATGTAACCTGTATAACACACCATCATACACTGCATGTAACCTGTATAACACACGTCATGCTCGCTGCATGTAACCTGTATAACACACCATCATACACTGCATGTAACCTGTATAACACACTATCATACACTGCATGTAACCTGTATAAAACACCATCATACACTGCATGTAACCTGTATAACACACCATCATACACTGCATGTAACCTGTATAACACACTATCATACACTGCATGTAACCTGTATAACACACCGTCATACACTGCATGTAACCTGTATAACACACCATCATACACTGCATGTAACCTGTATAACACACCGTCATACACTGCATGTAACCTGTATAACACACCATCATACACTGCATGTAACCTGTATAACACACCATCATACACTGCATGTAACCTGTATAACACACCGTCATACACTGCATGTAACCTGTATAACACACCATCATACACTGCATGTAACCTGTATAACACACCGTCATACGCTGCATGTAACCTGTATAACACACCATCATACACTGCATGTAACCTGTATAACACACTATCATACACTGCATGTAACCTGTATAAAACACCATCATACACTGCATGTAACCTGTATAACACACCATCATACACTGCATGTAACCTGTATAACACACTATCATACACTGCATGTAACCTGTATAACACACCGTCATACACTGCATGTAACCTGTATAACACACCATCATACACTGCATGTAACCTGTATAACACACCATCATACACTGCATGTAACCTGTGTAACACACCGTCATACACTGCAAGTAACCTGTATAACACACCGTCATACACTGCATGTAAAATGTATAACACACCGTCATACACTGCATGTAACCTGTATAACACACCATCATACACCAAACTAGATCTGTGTCACCTACCATCATACACCACACTAGACCTGTGTCACCTACCATCATACACCACACTAGATCTGTGTCACCTATCATCATACACCACACTAGATCTGTGTCACCCACCATCATACACCACACTAGACCTGTGTCACCTACCATCTTCCACCACACTAGACCTGTGTCACCTATCATCTTCCACCACACTAGACCTGTGTCACCTACCATCATACATCACACTAGACCTGTGTCACCTACCATCATACACCACACTAGATCTGTGTCACCCACCATCACACACCACACTAGATCTGTGTCACCCACCATCATACACCACACTAGACCTGTGTCACCCACCATCATACACCACACTAGACCTGTGTCACCCACCATCATACACCACACTAGACCTGTGTCACCTACCATCATACACCACACTAGACCTGTGTCACCCGCCATCATACACCACACTAGACCTGTCTCACCTACCATCATACACCACACTAGACCTGTGTCACCTACCATCATACACCACACTAGACCTGTGTCACCTACCATCATACACCACACTAGACCTGTGTCACCCACCATCATACACCACACTAGACCTGTGTCACCTACCATCATACACCACACTAGATCTGCGTGCGTCACCTACCATCATACATCACACTAGACCTGTGTCACCCACCATCATACACCACACTAGATCTGTGTCACCCACCATCATACACCACACTAGACCTGTGTCACCTACCATCATACATCACCCTAGATCTGTGTCACCCACCATCATACACCATACTAGATCTGTGTCACCTATCATCTTACACCACACTAGACCTGTGTCACCTATCATCATACACCACACTAGACCTGTGTCACCCACCATCATACACCACACACACTAGATTCTGCCACCACCTATCATCATACATCACAATAGACCTAGACTTGTGTCACTCCACCATCATACACCACACTAGATCTGTGTCACCCACCATCATACACCACACTAGACCTGTGTCACCTTACCATCATACACCACACTAGACCTGTGTCACCCACCATCATACACCACACTAGATCTGTGTCACCCACCATCATACACCACACCACCCAGCCCCTACCTAGGACCTGTGTTACCCACCATCATACACCACACTAGACCTGTGTCACCCTACCTACCATCACACACCACACTAGACCTGTGTCACCTACCATCATACACCACACAAGACCTGTGTCACCTACCATCATACACCACACACTAGATCTGTGTCACCTATCATCTTACACCACACTAGACCTGTGTCACCCTATCATCATACACCACACTAGATCTGTGTCACCCATCATCATACACCACACTAGACCTGTCTCACCTACCATCATACACCACACTAGATCTGTGTCACCTACCATCATACACATCACACACTAGACCTGTGTCACCTACCATCATACACTCACACTAGACCTGTGTCACCTACCATCATACACCACACTAGACCTGTGTCACCCACACCATCATACACCACACTAGATTTGTTTCACCCACCATCATGTATACACCACACTAGACCTGTGTTCCCACCATCATACACCACACTAGACCTGTGTCACCTACCATCACACACCACACTGCAGACCTGTGTCACGTATCATCATACACCACACTAGATCTGTGTCAACTACCATCATACACCACACTAGACCTGTGTCACCTACCATCATACACCACACTAGATCTGTGTCACCTTATCATCATACACACCACACTAGATTCTGTGTCACCCACCATCATACACCACACTAGACCTGTGTCACCTAAATACACCAATAGACACCTTGCACCACACTAGACCTGTGTCACCTATCATCTTCTTCATCACACTAGACCTGTGTCACCTACCATCATACACCACACTAGACCTGTGTCACCTACCATCATACACCACACTAGATTCCTGTGTCACCCACCATCACACACCACACTAGATCTGTGTCACTTACCATCATACACCACACACTAGGACCTTGTGTCACCCACCATCATACACCACACTAGGACCTGTGTCACCTACCATCATACACCACACTAGACCTGTGTCACCTACCATCATACACCACACTAGACCTGTGTCACCCGCCATCATACACCACACTAGACCTGTGTCACCTACCATCACACCACACCACACTAGACCTGTGTCACCCACCATCATACACCACACTAGATCTGTGTCACCTACCATCATACACCACACTAGACCTGTGTCACCTACCATCATACACCACTCACTAGATTCTGTGCTCACCTACCATCATACATCACACACTAGACCTGTGCTCACCTACCATCATACACCACACTAGATCTGTGTCACCCACCATCATACACCACACTAGACCTGTGTCACCTACCATCATACATCACCCTAGATCTGTGTCACCCACCATCATACACCATACTAGATCTGTGTCACCTATCATCTTACACCACACTAGACCTGTGTCACCTATCATCATACACCACACTAGACCTGTGTCACCCACCATCATACACCACACTAGATCTAAGTGTCACCTACCATCATACATACACCTCACAATAGACCTGTGTCACCCACTATCATACACCACACTAGATCTGTGTCACCCACCATCATACACCACACTAGACCTGTGTCACCTACCATCATACACCACACTAGACCTGTGTCACCCACCATCATACACCACACTAGATCTGTGTCACCTACCATCATACACCACACTAGACCTGTGTTACCCACCATCATACACCACACACTAGACCCAGTGTCACCTACCATCACACACCACACTAGACCTGTGTCACCTACCATCATACACCACACTAGACCTGTGTCACCTACCATCATACACCACACTAGACCTGTGTCACCTACCATCATACACCACACTAGATCTGTGTCACCTATCATCATACACCACACTAGACCTGTGTCACCTACCATCATACACCACACTAGATCTGTGTCACCCATCATCATACACCACACTAGACCTGTGTCACCTACCATCATACACCACACTAGACCTGTGTCACCTACCATCATACACCACACTAGACCTGTGTCACCTACCATCATACACCACACTAGACCTGTGTCACCTACCATCATACACCACACTAGACCTGTGTCACCCACCATCATACACCACACTAGATTTGTCTCACCCACCATCATACACCACACTAGACCTGTGTCACTCCACATACACCACCACACTAGATCTGTGTCACCCACCATCATACACCACACTAGACCTGTGTCACCTACCATCATACACCACACTAGACCTGTGTCACCCACCATCATACACCACACTAGATCTGTGTCACCCACCATCATACACCACACTAGACCTGTGTCACCCACCATCATACACCACACTAGACCTGTGTCACCTACCATCATACACCACACTAGACCTGTGTCACCTACCATCATACACCACACTAGACCTGTGTCACCCACCATCATACACCACACTAGATCTGTGTCACCTACCATCATACACCACACTAGACCTGTGTCACCTACCATCATACACCACACTAGATCTGCGTCACCTACCATCATACATCACACTAGACCTGTGTCACCTACCATCATACACCACACTAGATCTGTGTCACCCACCATCATACACCACACTAGACCTGTGTCACCTACCATCATACATCACACTAGATCTGTGTCACCCACCATCATACACCACACTAGATCTGTGTCACCTATCATCTTACACCACACTAGACCTGTGTCACCTATCATCATACACCACACTAGACCTGTGTCACCCACCATCATACACCACACTAGATCTGTGTCACCTACCATCATACATCACACTAGACCTGTGTCACCCACCATCATACACCACACTAGACCTGTGTCACCTACCATCATACACCACACTAGACCTGTGTCACCTACCATCATACACCACACTAGACCTGTGTCACCCACCATCATACACCACACTAGATCTGTGTCACCCACCATCATACACCACACTAGACCTGTGTTACCCACCATCATACACCACACTAGACCTGTGTCACCTACCATCACACACCACACTAGACCTGTGTCACCTACCATCATACACCACACTAGACCTGTGTCACCTACCATCATACACCACACTAGACCTGTGTCACCTACCATCATACACCACACTAGATCTGTGTCACCTATCATCTTACACCACACTAGACCTGTGTCACCTATCATCATACACCACACTAGATCTGTGTCACCCATCATCATACACTACACTAGACCTGTCTCACCTACCATCATACACCACACTAGATCTGTGTCACCCACCATCATACACCACACTAGACCTGTGTCACCTACCATCATACACCACACTAGACCTGTGTCACCTACCATCATACACCACACTAGACCTGTGTCACCCACCATCATACACCACACTAGATTTGTCTCACCCACCATCATACACCACACTAGACCTGTGTCACCCACCATCATACACCACACTAGATCTGTGTCACCCACCATCATACACCACACTAGACCTGTGTCACCTACCATCATACACCACACTAGACCTGTGTCACCCACCATCATACACCACACTAGATCTGTGTCACCCACCATCATACACCACACTAGACCTGTGTTACCCACCATCATACACCACACTAGACCTGTGTCACCTACCATCACACACCACACTAGACCTGTGTCACCACTTCATCATACACCACACTAGACCTGTGTCACCTACCATCATACACCACACAAGACCTGTGTCACCTACCATCATACACCACACTAGATCTGTGTCACCTACCATCATACACCACACTAGACCTGTGTCACCTATCATCATACACCACACTAGATCTGTGTCACCCACCATCATACACCACACTAGACCTGTGTCACCCACCATCATACACCACACTAGATCTGTGTCACCCACCATCATACACCACACTAGACCTGTGTCACCTACCATCATACACCACACTAGACCTGTGTCACCTACCATCATACACCACACTAGACCTGTGTCACCCACCATCATACACCACACTAGACCTGTGTCACCCACCATCATACACCACACTAGACCTGTGTCACCCACCATCATACACCACACTAGACCTGTGTCACCTACCATCATACACCACACTAGACCTGTGTCACTCCACCATCATGTCACCTACCATCATACACCACACTAGACCTGTGTCACCTACCATCATACACCACACTAGACCTGTGTCACCTACCATCATACACCACACTAGATCTGTGTCACCTACCATCATACACCACACTAGATCTGTGTCACCCACCATCATACACCACACTAGACCTGTGTCACCTACCATCATACACCACACTAGACCTGTGTCACCTATCATCATACACCACACTAGACCTGTGTCACCTACCATCATACACCACACTAGACCTGTGTCACCTACCATCATACACCACACTAGATCTGTGTCACCCACCATCATACACCACACTAGATCTGTGTCACCCACCATCATACACCACACTAGACCTGTGTCACCCACCATCATACACCACACTAGACCTGTGTCACCTACCATCATACACCACACTAGACCTGTGTCACCTACCATCATACACCACACTAGACCTGTGTCACCCACCATCATACACCACACTAGACCTGTGTCACCTACCATCATACACCACACTAGACCTGTGTCACCTACCATCATACACCACACTAGACCTGTGTCACTCCACCATCATACACCACACTAGACCTGTGTCACCTACCATCATACACCACACTAGACCTGTGTCACCCACCATCATCATACACCACACTAGACCTGTGTCACATCATACACACACTCATACACCCACATACACCACTAGACCTGTGTCACCCACCATCATACACCACACTAGACCTGTGTCACCTACCATCATACACCACACTAGACCTGTGTCACCCACCATCATACACCACACTAGACCTGTGTCACCTACCATCATACACCACACTAGACCTTGTGTCACCTACCATCATACACCACACTAGACCTGTGTCACCCACCATCATACACCACACTAGACCTGTGTCACCCACCATCATACACCACACTAGACCTGTGTCACCTACCATCATACACCACACTAGATCTGTGTCACCTACATCATCATACACCACACTAGACCTGTGTCACCCACCATCATACACCACACTAGACCTGTGTCACCCACCATCATACACCACACTAGACCTGTGTCACCCACCATCATACACCACACTAGACCTGTGTCACCTACCATCATACACCACACTAGACCTGTGTCACCCACCATCATACACCACACTAGACCTGTGTCACCCACCATCATACACCACACTAGACCTGTGTCACCTACCATCACACACCACACTAGACCTGTGTCACCTACCATCATACACCACACTAGACCTGTGTCACCTACCATCATACACCACACTAGACCTGTGTCACCTACCATCATACACCACACTAGACCTGTGTCACCTACCATCATACACCACACTAGACCTGTGTCACCTACCATCATACACCACACTAGATCTGTGTCACCTACCATCATACACCACACTAGACCTGTGTCACCTACCATCTTACACCACACTAGACCTGTGTCACCTACCATCTTCCACCACACTAGACCTGTGTCACCTACCATCATACACCACACTAGACCTGTGTCACCTACCATCATACACCACACTAGATCTGTGTCACCTACCATCATACACCACACTAGATCTGTGTCACCTACCATCATACACCACACTAGACCTGTGTCACCTACCATCTTACACCACACTAGACCTGTGTCATATCATCTTACACACTAGACCTGTGTCACCTACCATCATACACCACACTAGACCTGTGTCACCTACCATCATACACCACACTAGATCTGTGTCACCTACCATCATACACCACACTAGATCTGTGTCACCTACCATCATACACCACCTAGACCTGTGTCACCTACCATCATACACCACACTAGATCTGTGTCACCTACCATCATACACCACACTAGACCTGTGTCACCTACCATCATACACCACACTAGATCTGTGTCACCCACCATCATACACCACACTAGATCTGTGTCACCCACCATCATACACCACACTAGACCTGTGTCACCCACCATCATACACCACACTAGACCTGTGTCACCCACCATCATACACCACACTAGACCTGTGTCACCTACCATCATACACCACACTAGACCTGTGTCACCCACCATCATACACCACACTAGACCTGTGTCACCTACCATCATACACCACACTAGATCTGTGTCACCTACCATCATACACCACACTAGACCTGTGTCACCTACCATCATACACCACACTAGACCTGTGTCACCCACCATCATACACCACACTAGACCTGTGTCACCCACCATCATACACCACACTAGACCTGTGTCACCTACCATCACACACCACACTAGACCTGTGTCACGTACCATCATACACCACACTAGACCTGTGTCACCCACCATCATACACCACACTAGACCTGTGTCACCTACCATCATACACCACACTAGATCTGTGTCACCTATCATCTTACACCACACTAGACCTGTGTCACCTATCATCTTACACCACACTAGATCTGTGTCACCCACCATCATTCACCACACTAGATCTGTGTCACCTACCATCATACACCACACTAGATCTGTGTCACCCACCATCATACACCACACTAGACCTGTGTCACCTACCATCATCATACACCACACTAGATCTGTGTCACCTACCATCATACACCACACTAGACCTGTGTCACCTACCATCTTACACCACACTAGACCTGTGTCACCTACCATCATACACCACACTAGAGTGTGTCACCCACCATCATACACCACACTAGACCTGTGTCACCTATCATCATACACCACACTAGATCTGTGTCACCTACCATCATACACCACCACACTAGACCTGTGTCACCTACCATCTTACACCCCACTAGACCTGTGTCACCTACCATCTTTCCACCACACTAGACCTGTGTCACCTACCATCATACACCACACTAGACCTGTGTCACCTACCATCATACACCACACTAGACCTGTGTCACCTACCATCATACACCACACTAGATCTGTGTCACCTACCATCATACACCACACTAGACCTGTGTCACCTTACCATCTTACACCACACTAGACCTGTGTCACCTATCATCTTCCACACCACACTAGACCTGTGTCACTCTACCATCATACACCACACTAGACCTGTGTCAGCTACCATCATACACCACACTAGATCTGTGTCACCTACCATCATACACCACACTAGATCTGTGTCACCTACCATCATACACCACTCCTAGACCTGTGTCACCTACTCATGCACTGCACTAGATCTGTGTCACCTAGACAAACATACACACACTAGATCTGTGTGTCACCTCACTAATTATCTGTGTCACACTACTCCTGTGTCACCTATCACACACCACACTAGATCTGTGTCACCCACCATCATACACCACACTAGACCTGTGTCACCCACCATCATACACCACACTAGACCTGTGTCACCCACCATCATACACCACACTAGACCTGTGTCACCTACCATCATACACCACACTAGACCTGTGTCACCCACCATCATACACCACACTAGACCTGTCTCACCTACCATCATACACCACACTAGATCTGTGTCACCTACCATCATACACCACACTAGACCTGTGTCACCTACCATCATACACCACACTAGACCTGTGTCACCCACCATCATACACCACACTAGACCTGTGTTACCCACCATCATACACCACACTAGACCTGTGTCACCTACCATCACACACCACACTAGACCTGTGTCACGTACCATCATACGCCACACTAGACCTGTGTCACCCACCATCATACACCACACTAGATCTGTGTCACCCACCATCATACACCACACTAGATTTGTGTCACCTACCAACATACACCACACTAGATCTGTGTCATCCCCCATCATACACCACACTAGACCTGTGTCACCTACCATCATACACCACACTAGATCTGTGTCACCTATCATCTTACACCACACTAGACCTGTGTCACCTATCATCTTACACCACACTATATCTGTGTCACCCACCATCATACACCACACTAGATTTGTGTCACCTACCAACATACACCACACTAGATCTGTGTCACCCACCATGATACACCACACTAGACCTGTGTTACCCACCATCATACACCACACTAAACCTGTGTCGCCTACCATCACACACCACACTAGACCTGTGTCACGTACCATCATACACCACACTAGACCTGTGTCACCCACCATCATACACCACACTAGACCTGTGTCACCTACCATCATACACCACACTAGATCTGTGTCACCTATCATCATACACCACACTAGACCTGTGTCACTTATCATCATACACCACACTAGATCTGTGTCACCTATCATCATACACCACACTAGATCTGTGTCACCTACCATCATACACCACACTAGACTTGTGTCACCCACCATCATACAAAACACTAGACATGTGTCACCTACCATCATACACCACACTAGATCTGTGTCACTTACCATCATACACCACACTAGACCTGCGTCACCTACCATCATACATCACACTAGACCTGTGTCACCTACCATCATACATCACACTAGACCTGTGTCACCTATCATCTTCCACCACACTAGACCTGTGTCACCTACCATCATACACCACACTAGACCTGTGTCACCTACCATCATACACCACACTAGATCTGTGTCACCCACCATCACACACCGCTAGATCTGTGTCACCTACCATCATACACCACACTAGACCTGTGTCACCTACCATCTTACACCACACTAGACCTGTGTCACCTATCATCTTCCACCACACTAGACCTGTGTCACCTACCATCATACACCACACTAGACCTGTGTCAGCTACCATCATACACCACACTAGACCTGTGTCAGCTACCATCATACACCACACTAGATCTGTGTCACCTACCATCATACACCATACTAGATCTGTGTCACCTACCATCATACACCACACTAGACCTGTGTCACCCACCATCATACACCACACTAGACCTGTGTCACCCACCATCATACACCACACGAGACCTGTGTCACCTACCATCATACAAAACACTAGACCTGTATCACCCACCATCATACACCACACTAGACCTGTGTCACCCACCATCATACACCACACTAGACCTGTGTCACCTACCATCATACACCACACTAGATCTGTGTCACCTATCATCTTACACCACACTAGACCTGTGTCACCTATCATCTTACACCACACTAGACCTGTGTCACCTACCATCATACACCACACTAGAGCTGTGTCACCTACCATCTTACACCACAATAGACCTGTGTCACCTATCATCATACACCACACTAGATCTGTGTCACCTACCATCATACACCACACTAGACCTGTGTCACCTACCATCTTACACCCCACTAGACCTGTGTCACCTACCATCTTCCACCACACTAGACCTGTGTCATCTACCATCATACACCACACTAGACCTGTGTCACCTACCATCATACACCACACTAGATCTGTGTCACCCACCATCATACACCAATAGATCTGTGTCACCTACCATCATACACCACACTAGACCTGTGTCACCTACCATCTTACACCACACTAGACCTGTGTCACCTATCATCTTCCACAACACTAGACCTGTGTCACCTACCATCATACACCACACTAGACCTGTGTCACCTACCATCATACACCACACTAGATCTGTGTCACCTACCATCATACACCACACTAGATCTGTGTCACCTACCATCATACACCACCCTAGACCTGTGTCACCTACCATCATGCACTGCACTAGATCTGTGTCACCTACAAACATACACCACACTAGATCTGTGTCACCAACCATCACACACCACACTAGATCTGTGTCACCCACCATCACACACCACACTAGATCTGTGTCACCCACCATCATACACCACACTAGACCTGTGTCACCCACCATCATACACCACACTAGACCTGTGTCACCCACCATCATACACCACACTAGACCTGTGTCACCTACCATCATACACCACACTAGACCTGTGTCACCCACCATCATACACCACACTAGACCTGTGTCACCTACCATCATACACCACACTAGATCTGTGTCACCTACCATCATACACCACACTAGACCTGTGTCACCTACCATCATACACCACACTAGACCTGTGTCACCCACCATCATACACCACACTAGACCTGTGTTACCCACCATCATACACCACACTAGACCTGTGTCACCTACCATCACACACCACACTAGACCTGTGTCACCCACCATCATACACCACACTAGACCTGTGTCACCCACCATCATACACCACACTAGACCTGTGTCACCTACCATCATACACCACACTAGATCTGTGTCACCTATCATCTTACACCACACTAGACCTGTGTCACCTATCATCTTACACCACACTAGATCTGTGTCACCCACCATCATACACCACACTAGATTTGTGTCACCTACCAACATACACCACACTAGATCTGTGTCACCCCCATCATACACCACACTAGACCTGTGTCACCTACCATCATACACCACACTAGATCTGTGTCACCTATCATCTTACACCACACTAGACCTGTGTCACCTATCATCTTACACCACACTAGATCTGTGTCACCCACCATCATACACCACACTAGATTTGTGTCACCTACCAACATACACCACACTAGATCTGTGTCACCCACCATGATACACCACACTAGACCTGTGTTACCCACCATCATACACCACACTAGACCTGTGTCGCCTACCATCACACACCACACTAGACCTGTGTCACGTACCATCATACACCACACTAGACCTGTGTCACCCACCATCATACACCACACTAGACCTGTGTCACCTACCATCATACACCACACTAGATCTGTGTCACCTATCATCATACACCACACTAGACCTGTGTCACTTATCATCATACACCACACTAGATCTGTGTCACCTATCATCATACACCACACTAGATCTGTGTCACCTACCATCATACACCACACTAGACTTGTGTCACCCACCATCATACAAAACACTAGACATGTGTCACCTACCATCATACACCACACTAGATCTGTGTCACTTACCATCATACACCACACTAGACCTGCGTCACCTACCATCATACATCACACTAGACCTGTGTCACCTACCATCATACATCACACTAGACCTGTGTCACCTATCATCTTCCACCACACTAGACCTGTGTCACCTACCATCATACACCACACTAGACCTGTGTCACCTACCATCATACACCACACTAGATCTGTGTCACCCACCATCACACACCACACTAGATCTGTGTCACCTACCATCATACACCACACTAGACCTGTGTCACCTACCATCTTACACCACACTAGACCTGTGTCACCTATCATCATACACCACACTAGACCTGTGTCACCTACCATCATACACCACACTAGACCTGTGTCACCTACCATCATACACCACACTAGACCTGTGTCACCTACCATCATACACCACACTAGATCTGTGTCACCTACCATCATACACCACACTAGATCTGTGTCACCTACCATCATACACCACACTAGACCTGTGTCACCCACCATCATACACCACACTAGACCTGTGTCACCCACCATCATACACCACACGAGACCTGTGTCACCTACCATCATACAAAACACTAGACCTGTATCACCCACCATCATACACCACACTAGACCTGTGTCACCCACCATCATACACCACACTAGACCTGTGTCACCTACCATCATACACCACACTAGACCTGTGTCACCATATACACCATCATACACCACACTAGACCTGTGTCACCTATCATCTTACACCACACTAGACCTGTGTCACCTACCATCATACACCACACTAGACCTGTGTCACCTACCATCATACACCACACTAGACCTGTGTCACCTACCATCATACACCACACTAGATCTGTGTCACCTACCATCATACACCACACTAGACCTGTGTCACCTACCATCTTACACCCCACTAGACCTGTGTCACCTACCATCTTCCACCACACTAGACCTGTGTCACCTACCATCATACACCACACTAGACCTGTGTCACCTACCATCATACACCACACTAGATCTGTGTCACCCACCATCATACACCAATAGATCTGTGTCACCTACCATCATACACCACACTAGACCTGTGTCACCTACCATCTTACACCACACTAGACCTGTGTCACCTATCATCTTCCACAACACTAGACCTGTGTCACCTACCATCATACACCACACTAGACCTGTGTCAGCTACCATCATACACCACACTAGATCTGTGTCACCTACCATCATACACCACACTAGATCTGTGTCACCTACCATCATACACCACCCTAGACCTGTGTCACCTACCATCATGCACCGCACTAGATCTGTGTCACCTACAAACATACACCACACTAGATCTGTGTCACCAACCATCACACACCACACTAGATCTGTGTCACCCACCATCACACACCACACTAGATCTGTGTCACCCACCATCATACACCACACTAGACCTGTGTCACCCACCATCATACACCACACTAGAGCCTGTGTCACCCACCATCATACACCACACTAGACCTGTGTCACCTACCATCATACACCACACTAGACCTGTGTCACCCACCATCATACACCACACTAGACCTGTCTCACCTACCATCATACACCACACTAGATCTGTGTCACCTACCATCATACACCACACTAGACCTGTGTCACCTACCATCATACACCACACTAGACCTGTGTCACCCACCATCATACACCACACTAGACCTGTGTCACCCACCATCATACACCACACTAGACCTGTGTCACCTACCATCACACACCACACTAGACCTGTGTCACGTACCATCATACGCCACACTAGACCTGTGTCACCCACCATCATACACCACACTAGACCTGTGTCACCTACCATCATACACCAAACTAGATCTGTGTCACCTATCATCTTACACCACACTAGACCTGTGTCACCTATCATCTTACACCACACTAGATCTGTGTCACCCACCATCATACACCACACTAGATTTGTGTCACCTACCAACATACACCACACTAGATCTGTGTCACCCCCCATCATACACCACACTAGACCTGTGTCACCTACCATCATACACCACACTAGATCTGTGTCACCTATCATCTTACACCACACTAGACCTGTGTCACCTATCATCTTACACCACACTATATCTGTGTCACCCACCATCATACACCACACTAGATTTGTGTCACCTACCAACATACACCACACTAGATCTGTATCACCCACCATGATACACCACACTAGACCTGTGTTACCCACCATCATACACCACACTAGACCTGTGTCGCCTACCATCACACACCACACTAGACCTGTGTCACGCACTCATCATACACCACACTAGACCTGTGTCACCTACCATCATACACCACACTAGACCTGTGTCACCTACCATCATACACCACACTAGATCTGTGTCACCTATCATCATACACCACACTAGACCTGTGTCACTTATCATCATACACCACACTAGATCTGTGTCACCTATCATCATACACCACACTAGATCTGTGTCACCTACCATCATACACCACACTAGACTTGTGTCACCAACCATCATACAAAACACTAGACATGTGTCACCTACCATCATACACCACACTAGATCTGTGTCACTTACCATCATACACCACACTAGACCTGCGTCACCTACCATCATACATCACACTAGACCTGTGTCACCTACCATCATACACCGCACTAGATCTGTGTCACCCACCATCATACACCACACTAGACCTGTGTCACGTACCATCATACATCACACTAGATCTGTGTCACCCACCATCATACACCACACTAGATCTGTGTCACCCACCATCATACACCACACTAGACCTGTGTCACCCACCATCATACACCACACTAGATCTGTGTCACCTACCATCTTACACCACAATAGACCTGTGTCACCTATCATCTTACACCACACTAGATCTGTGTCACCTACCATCATACACCACACTAGACCTGTGTCACCTACCATCTTACACCACACTAGACCTGTGTCACCTATCATCTTCCACCACACTAGACCTGTGTCACCTACCATCATACACCACACTAGACCTGTGTCACCTACCATCATACACCACACTAGATCTGTGTCATCCACCATCACACACCACTAGATCTGTGTCACCTACCATCATACACCACACTAGACCTGTGTCACCTACCATCTTACACCACACTAGACCTGTGTCACCTATCATCTTCCACCACACTAGACCTGTGTCACCTACCATCATACACCACACTAGACCTGTGTCAGCTACCATCATACACCACACTAGATCTGTGTCACCTACCATCATACACCACACTAGATCTGTGTCACCTACCATCATACACCACCCTAGACCTGTGTCACCTACCATCATACACCACACTAGATCTGTGTCACCTACCATCATACACCACACTAGATCTGTGTCACCCACCATCACACACCACACTAGATCTGTGTCACCCACCATCATACACCACACTAGACCTGTGTCACCCACCATCATACACCACACTAGACCTGTGTCACCTACCATCATACACCACACTAGACCTGTGTCAGCTACCATCATACACCACACTAGATCTGTGTCACCTACCATCATACACCACACTAGATCTGTGTCACCTACCATCATACACCACACTAGACCTGTGTCACCTACCATCATACACCACACTAGACCTGTGTCACCCACCATCATACACCACACTAGACCTGTGTCACCTACCATCATACAAAACACTAGACCTGTATCACCCACCATCATACACCACACTAGACCTGTGTCACCCACCATCATACACCACACTAGACCTGTGTCACCTACCATCATACACCACACTAGATCTGTGTCACCTATCATCTTACACCACACTAGACCTGTGTCACCTATCATCTTACACCACACTAGACCTGTGTCACCCACTATCATACACCACACTAGACCTGTGTCACCCACCATCATACATCACACTAGACCTGTGTCACCCACCATCATACACCACACTAGACCTGTGTCACCTACCATCATACACCACACTAGACCTGTGTTACCCACCATCATACACCACACTAGACCTGTGTCACCTACCATCACACACCACACTAGACCTGTGTCACGTACCATCATACACCACACTAGACCTGTGTCACCTACCATCATACACCACACTAGACCTGTGTCACCTACCATCATACACCACACTAGATCTGTGTCACCTATCATCTTACACCACACTAGACCTGTGTCACTTATCATCTTACACCACACTAGATTTGTGTCACCTACCATCATACACCACACTAGACCTGTGTCACCTACCATCTTACACCACACTAGACCTGTGTCACCTGTCATCTTCCACCACACTAGACCTGTGTTACCTACCATCATACACCACACTAGACCTGTGTCACCTACCATCATACACCACACTAGATCTGTGTCACCCACCATCACACACCACACTAGATCTGTGTCACCTACCATCATACACCACACTAGACCTGTCTCATCCACCATCATACACCACACTGGACCTGTGTCACCTACCATCACACACCACACTAAATGTGTGTCAGCTACCATCATACACCACACTAGACCTGTGTCACCTATCATCTTACACCACACTAGATCTGTGTCACCTACCATCATACACCACACTAGACCTGTCTCACCTATCATCTTACACCACACTAGACCTGTGTCACCCACCATCATACACCACACTAGACCTGTGTCACCTACCATCATACACCACACTAGATCTGTGCCACCTATCATCATACACCACACTATACCTGTGTCACTTATCATCATACACCACACTAGATCTGTGTCACCTATCATCATACACCACACTAGATCTGTGTCACCTACCATCATACACCACACTAGACTTGTGTCACCCACCATCATACACCACACTAGACATGTGTCACCTACCATCATACACCACACTAGATCTGTGTCACTTACCATCATACACCACACTAGACCTGCGTCACCTACCATCATACATCACACTAGACCTGTGTCACCTACCATCATACACCACACTAGATCTGTGTCACCTACCATCATACACCACACTAGACCTGTGTCACCTACCATCATACATCACACTAGATCTGTGTCACCCACCATCATACACCACACTAGATCTGTGTCACCCACCATCATACACCACACTAGACCTGTGTCACCCACCATCATACACCACACTAGACCTGTGTCACCTATCATCTTACACCACACTAGACCTGTGTCACCTACCATCATACACCACACTAGATCTGTGTCACCTACCATCATACACCACACTAGACCTGTGTCACCTACCATCTTACACCACACTAGACCTGTGTCACCTATCATCTTACACCACACTAGACCTGTGTCACCTACCATCATACACCACACTAGACCTGTGTCACCTACCATCATACACCACACTAGATCTGTGTCACCCACCATCACACACCACACTAGATCTGTGTCACCTACCATCATACACCACACTAGACCTGTGTCACCTACCATCTTACACCACACTAGACCTGTGTCACCTACCATCATACACCACACTAGACCTGTGTCACCTACCATCATACACCACACTAGACCTGTGTCACCTACCATCATATACACCACACTAGATCTGTGTCACCTACCATCATACACCACACTAGACCTGTGTCACCTACCATCATACACCACACTAGACCTGTGTCACCTACCACTATCATACACCACACTAGATCTGTGTCACCTACCATCATACACCACACTAGATCTGTGTCACCCACCATCACACACCACACTAGATCTGTGTCACCCACCATCATACACCACACTAGACCTGTGTCACCCACCATCATACACCACACTAGACCTGTGTCACCTACCATCATACACACCACACTAGACCTGTGTCACCTACCATCATACACCACACTAGATCTGTGTCACCTACCATCATACACCACACTAGATCTGTGTCACCTACCATCATACACCACACTAGACCTGTGTCACCCACCATCATACACCACACTAGACCTGTGTCACCCACCATCATACACCACACTAGACCTGTGTCACCTACCATCATACACCACACTAGACCTGTGTCACCCACCATCATACACCACACTAGACCTGTGTCACCCACCATCATACACCACACTAGACCTGTGTCACCCACCATCATACACCACACTAGATCTGTGTCACCTACCATCATACACCACACTAGACCTGTGTCACCTACCATCATACACCACACTAGACCTGTGTCACCCACTATCATACACCACACTAGACCTGTGTCACCCACCATCATACATCACACTAGACCTGTGTCACCCACCATCACCTACACCACACCACACTAGACCTGTGTCACCTACCATCATACACCACACTAGACCTGTGTCCCACCATCATACACCACACTAGACCTGTGTCACCTACCATCATACACCACACTAGACCTGTGTCACCTACCATCATACACCACACTAGACCTGTGTCACCTACCATCATACACCACACTAGACCTGTGTCACCTACCATCACACACCACACTAGATCTGTGTCACCTACCATCATACACCACACTAGACCTGTGTCACCTATCATCTTACACCACACTAGATCTGTGTCACCTACCATCATACATCACACTAGACCTGTGTCACCCACCATCATACACCACACTAGACCTGTGTCACCTACCATCATACACCACACTAGACCTGTGTTACCCACCATCATACACCACACTAGACCTGTGTCACCTACCATCACACACCACACTAGACCTGTGTCACGTACCATCATACACCACACTAGACCTGTGTCACCTACCATCATACACCACACTAGACCTGTGTCACCTACCATCATACACCACACTAGATCTGTGTCACCTACCATCACACACCACACTAAATGTGTGTCACCTACCATCATACACCACACTAGACCTGTGTCACCTATCATCTTACACCACACTAGATCTGTGTCACCTACCATCATACACCACACTAGACCTGTGTCACCTATCATCTTACATCACACGAGACCTGTGTCACCTACCATCATACACCACACTAGATCTGTGTCACCTATCATCATACATCACACTAGACCTGTGTCACCCACCATCATACACCACACTAGACCTGTGTCACCTATCATCTACACCACACTAGACCTGTGTCACCTACCATCACACACCACACTAGATCTGTGTCACCTACTATCATACACCACACTAGACCTGTGTCACCTATCATCTTACACCACACTAGATCTGTGTCACCTACCATCATACACCACACTAGATCTGTGTCACTCACCATCACACACCACACTAGACCTGTGTCATGTACCATCACACACCACACTAGATCCGTGTCACCTACCATCATACACCACACTAGACCTGTGTCACCTACCATCATACACCACACTAGACCTGTGTCACCTATCATCTTACACCACACTAGACCTGTGTCACCTACCATCACACACCACACTAGATCTGTGTCACCTACCATCATACACCACACTAGACCTGTGTCACCTATCATCTTACACCACACTAGATCTGTGTCACCCACCATCATACACCACACTAGACCTGTGTCACCCACCATCATACACCACACTAGACCTGTGTCACCTACCATCATACACCACACTAGACCTGTGTTACCCACCATCATACACCACACTAGACCTGTGTCACCTACCATCACACACCACACTAGACCTGTGTCACGTACCATCATACACCACACTAGACCTGTGTCACCTACCATCATACACCACACTAGACCTGTGTCACCTACCATCATACACCACACTAGATCTGTGTCACCTACCATCACACACCATACTAAATGTGTGTCACCTACCATCATACACCACACTAGACCTGTGTCACCTATCATCTTACACCACACTAGATCTGTGTCACCTACCATCATACACCACACTAGACCTGTGTCACCTATCATCTTACATCACACGAGACCTGTTTCACACACCATCATACACCACACTAGATCTGTGTCACCCATCATCATACATCACACTAGACCTGTGTCACCCACCATCATACACCACACTAGACCTGTGTCACCTATCATCTTACACCACACTAGACCTGTGTCACCTACCATCACACACCACACTAGATCTGTGTCACCTACTATCATACACCACACTAGACCTGTGTCACCTATCATCTTACACCACACTAGATCTGTGTCACCTACCATCATACACCACACTAGATCTGTGTCACTCACCATCACACACCACACTAGACCTGTGTCATCTACCATCACACACCACACTAGATCCGTGTCACCTACCATCATACACCACACTAGACCTGTGTCACCTACCATCATACACCACACTAGACCTGTGTCACCTATCATCTTACACCACACTAGACCTGTGTCACCTACCATCACACACCACACTAGATCTGTGTCACCTACTATCATACACCACACTAGACCTGTGTCACCTATCATCTTACACCACACTAGATCTGTGTCACCCACCATCATACACCACACTAGACCTGTGTCACCCACCATCATACACCACACTAGACCTGTGTCACCCACCATCATACACCACACTAGACCTGTGTCGCCCACTATCATACACCACACTAGATCTGTGTCACTTATCATCTTACATCACACGAGACCTGTGTCACACACCATCATACACCACACTAGATCTGTGTCACCCACCATCATACATCACACTAGACCTGTGTCACCCACCATCTTACACCACACTAGACCTGTGTCACCTACCATCATACACCACACTAGATCTGTGTCACCCACCATCATACACCACACTAGACCTGTGTTACCCACCATCATACACCACACTAGACCTGTGTCACCTACCATCACACACCACACTAGACCTGTGTCACGTACCATCATACACCACACTAGACCTGTGTCACCTACCATCATACACCACACTAGACCTGTGTCACCTACCATCAAACACCACACTAGATCTGTGTCACCTACCATCTTACACCACACTAGATCTGTGTCACCTATCATCTTACACCACACTAGATCTGTGCAACCTACCATAATACACCACACTAGACCTGTGTCACCTACCATCATACACCACACTAGACCTGTGTCACCTACCATCATACACCACACTAGATCTGTGTCACCCACCATCACACACCACACTAGATCTGTGTCACCTACTATCATACACCACACTAGACCTGTCTCATCCACCATCATACACCACACTGGACCTGTGTCACCTACCATCACACACCACACTAAATCTGTGTCACCTACCATCATACACTTCACTAGACCTGTGTCACCTATCATCTTACACCACACTAGATCTGTGTCACCTACCATCATACACCACACTAGATCTGTGTCACCTACCATCATACACCACACTAGATCTGTGTCACCTACCATCACACACCACACTAGATCTGTGTCACCTACTATCATACACCACATTAGACCTGTGTCACCTATCATCTTACACCACACTAGGTCTGTGTCACCTACCATCATACACCACAGTAGATCTGTGTCACTCACCATCACACACCACACTAGACCTCTGTCATCTACCATCACACACCACACTAGATCCGTGTCACCTACCATCATACACCACACTAGACCTGTGTCACCTACCATCATACACCACACTAGACCTGTGTCACCTATCATCTTACACCACACTAGACCTGTGTCACCTACCATCACACACCACACTAGATCTGTGTCACCTACTATCATACACCGCACTAGACCTGTGTCACCTATCATCTTACACCACACTAGATCTGTGTCACCCACCATCATACACCACACTAGACCTGTGTCACCCACCATCATACACCACACTAGACCTGTGTCACCCACCATCATACACCAAACTAGACCTGTGTCGCCCATCATCATACACCACACTAGATCTGTGTCACTTATCATCTTACATCACACGAGACCTGTGTCACCACCATCATACACCACACTAGACCTGTGTCACCCACCATAGACCTGTGTCACCCACCAATTATCATACACCACACTAGACCTGTGTCACCCACCATCATACACCACACTAGACCTGTGTCACCCACCATCATACACCAAACTAGACCTGTGTCACCCACCATCATACACCACACTAGACCTGTGTCACCCACCATCATACACCACACTAGACCTGTGTCACCCACCATCATACACCACACTAGACCTGTGTCACCCACCATCATACACCACACTAGACCTGTGTCACCCACCATCATGCACCACACTAGATCTGTGTCACCCACCATCATACACCACACTAGACCTGTGTCACCCACCATCATACACCACACGAGACATGTGTCACCCACCATCATACACCACACTAGACATGTGTCACCCACCATCATACACCACACTAGACATGTGTCACCCACCATCATACACCACACTAGACCTGTGCCACCCACCATCATACACCACACTAGATCTGTGTCACCCACCATCATACACCACACTAGACCTGTGTCACCTACCATCATACACCACACTAGACCTGTGTCACCCACCATCATACACCACACTAGATCTGTGTCACCCACCATCATACATCACACTAGACCTGTGTCACCTACCATCATACACCACACTAGACCTGTGTCACCTACCATCACACACTACACGAGACATGTGTCACCCACCATCATACACCACACTAGATCTGTGTCACCTACCATCATACACCACACTAGACATGTGTCACCCACCATCACACACCACACTAGACCTGTGTCACCTACCATCACACACCACACGAGACATGTGTCACCCACCATCATACACCACACTAGACATGTGTCACCCACCATCATACACCACACTAGACCTGTGTCACCTATCATCTTACACCACACTAGACCTGTGTCACCCACCATCATACACCACACTAGACCTGTGTCACCTACCATCATACACCACACTAGACCTGTGTCACCCACCATCATACACCACACTAGACATGTGTCACCCACCATCATAGGCTGCAAAGTAGTCAAATCGACAGTTTTCACTGGATTCAATGTCTGAGTTCAAGACAGTTATGCGGATGTAAGAGGAGACGTTGGTTCGTAGTCTCCAGGAACAGCTCACATCACTGAAAGCCAAAAACAATGCTACACTACACACACTAACCAATCACTGCTGTAAAACCAGCTGTAACAACAGTTATATCAAAGGAACGTCAGTGAAAGTATTAAAACCTAATTCAACCAAAATTTTAAAGTTTACTGATTTACTACACTTACATAATCCTATGATTTCAGAAACAATTCTAATCCCACTGCCTTCAACCATATCTCCTTTTCTGACTGCTGAAATCCATATTTGGTTTTATAAATGTCATCAGCTGAGTTTACAAATATTAAGCAATTGATTTGGCACCATTAGATACAGCCACATGGCTGCTCTCCATCAAACATAACATCCAAGTCACAAGCTCAGTGACAGAGTTCACTGCTGCAAGCCTTTATGAATACTGTATGTTTGTCATGCTAGCATGTTATACAAGTGGTATGTTTGTACGAACAATCAGTTATGTCAGTGTGGTCACTATCTTCGGGTAGTTGTCTGAAAAAATTGGTGTGGTTACTATCTTGTGGTTGTTCTCAGGAAAAGTGGGTGTGGTCACTGTCTTCGGGTAGTTCTCAGGAAAAGTGGGTGTGGTCACTATCTTGGGGTAGTTCTCAGGAAAAGTGGGTGTGGTCACTTACTTGGGGTAGTTGTCAGGGTAGCTGGGTGATTCAATGTAGTCGGGTACCAGGCGAACTTGCAGCTCAGAGACATGGCCGGCTGCACAAGCTGGAACACCAATACTTTGCTGGATCAATGTGCACACTTTGAACATGAGCTTTACAACACTACATGCTCTGAGCTGTCAACACTACACGCTCTGAGCTGTCAACCCTACACACTCTGAGCTGTCAACACTACATGCTCCGAGCTGTCAACACTACACACTCTGAGCTGTCAACACTATACGCTCTGAGCTGTCAACACTACAGGCTCTGAGCTGTCAACACTCCACGCTCTGAGCTGTCAACACTACACACTCTGAGCTGTCAACTCTACACGCTCTGAGCTGTCAACACTACAAGCTCTGAGCTGTCAACACTACACACTCTGAGCTGTCAACCATACAGGCTCTGAGCTGTCAACTCTACACGCTCTGAGCTGTCAACACTACAGGCTCTGAGCTGTCAACACTACAAGCTCTGAGCTGTCAACACTACACACTCTGAGCTGTCAACCATACAGGCTCTGAGCTGTCAACTCTACACGCTCTGAGCTGTCAACACTACAGGCTCTGAGCTGTCAACTCTACAGGCTCTGAGCTGTCAACCCTACACACTCTGAGCTGTCAACACTACACCCTCTGAGCTGTCAACACTACACGCTCTGAGCTTTACAACCCTACACACTCTGGACTGTCAACTCTACACACACTGAGCTGTCAACTCTACACACTCTGGACTGTCAACTCTACACACACTGAGATGTCAACTCTACACACACTGAGCTGTCAACTCTACACACTCTGAGCTGTCAACACTACTCTGAGCTGTCAACACAACACACTCTGAGCTGTCAAGACTACACACTCTGAGCTGTCAACACAACATACTCTGAGTTGTCAACTCTACAAACACTGAGCTGTCCACACTACTCTGATCTGTCAACACTACACACTCTGAACTGTCATAACTACACACTGAGCTGTCAACCCTACACACTCTGAGATGTCAACTCTACACACTCTGAGCTGTCAACACTATACACTCTGAGCTGTCAACACTACATGCTCTGAGCTGTCAACACTACAGGCTCTGAGTTGTCAACACTACAGGCTCTGAGCTGTCAACTCTACACACTCTGAGCTGTCAACACTACACACTCTGAGCTGTCAAGACTACACACTCTGAGCTGTCAACACTACAGGCTCTGAGCTGTCAACACTACACACTCTGAGCTGTCAACACTACACGCTCTGAGCTGTCAACACTACACGCTCTGAGCTGTCAACACTACAGGCTCTGAGCTGTCAACTCTACACGCTCTGAGCTGTCAACACTACAGGCTCTGAGCTGTCAACACTACACACTCTGAGCTGTCAACACTACACGCTCTGAGCTGTCAACACTACAGGCTCTGAGCTGTCAACACTACACGCTCTGAGCTGTCAACACTACACACTCTCAGCTGTCAACACTACATGCTCTGAGCTGTCAACACTACAGGCTCTGAGCTGTCAACACTACATGCTCTGAGCTGTCAACACTACATGCTCTGGGCTGTCAACAATACAGGCTCTGAGCTGTCAACACTACACACTCTGAGCTGTCAACACTACATGCTCTGGGCTGTCAACACTACAGGCTCTGTGCTGTCAACACTACACACTCTGAGCTGTCAACCCTACACGCTCTGAGCTGTCAACTCTACACGCTCTGAGCTGTCAACCCTACACACTCTGAGCTGTCAACACTACATGCTCTGGGCTGTCAACACTACATGCTCTGAGCTGTCAACACTACACACTCTGAGCTGTCAACACTACACGCTCTGAGCTGTCAACACTACACACTCTGAGCTGTCAACACTACACGCTCTGAGCTGTCAACACTACACACTCTCAGCTGTCAACACTACATGCTCTGAGCTGTCAACACTACAGGCTCTGAGCTGTCAACACTACATGCTCTGAGCTGTCAACACTACATGCTCTGAGCTGTCAACTCTACACGCTCTGAGCTTCCAACACTACATGCTCTGAGCTGTCAACCCTACACACTCTGAGCTGTCAACACTACACACTCTGGACTGTCAACACTACAGGCTCTGAGCTGTCAACACTACACACTCTGAGCTGTCAACACTACATGCTCTGGGCTGTCAACACTACAGGCTCTGAGCTGTCAACACTACACACTCTGAGCTGTCAACCCTACACGCTATGAGCTGTCAACACTACAGGCTCTGAGCTGTCAACACTACACTCTCTGAGCTGTCAACACTACACACTCTGAGCTGTCAACTCTACACGCTCTGAGCTGTCAACACTACAAGCTCTGAGCTGTCAACACTACACACTCTGAGCTGTCAACCATACAGGCTCTGAGCTGTCAACTCTACACGCTCTGAGCTGTCAACACTACAGGCTCTGAGCTGTCAACACTACAAGCTCTGAGCTGTCAACACTACACACTCTGAGCTGTCAACCATACAGGCTCTGAGCTGTCAACTCTACACGCTCTGAGCTGTCAACACTACAGGCTCTGAGCTGTCAGCTCTACAGGCTCTGAGCTGTCAACCCTACACACTCTCTGAGCTGTCAACACTACACCCTCTGAGCTGTCAACACTGCGGCTCTGAGCTTTACAACCCTACACACTCTGGACTGTCAACTCTACACACACTGAGCTGTCAACTCTACACACTCTGGACTGTCAACTCTACACACACTGAGATGTCAACTCTACACACACTGAGCTGTCAACTCTACACACTCTGAGCTGTCAACACTACTCTGAGCTGTCAACACAACACACTCTGAGCTGTCAAGACTACACACTCTGAGCTGTCAACACAACATACTCTGAGTTGTCAACTCTACAAACACTGAGCTGTCCACACTACTCTGATCTGTCAACACTACACACTCTGAACTGTCATAACTACACACTGAGCTGTCAACCCTACACACTCTGAGATGTCAACTCTACACACTCTGAGCTGTCAACACTATACACTCTGAGCTGTCAACACTACATGCTCTGAGCTGTCAACACTACAGGCTCTGAGTTGTCAACACTACAGGCTCTGAGCTGTCAACTCTACACACTCTGAGCTGTCAACACTACACACTCTGAGCTGTCAAGACTACACACTCTGAGCTGTCAACACTACAGGCTCTGAGCTGTCAACACTACACACTCTGAGCTGTCAACACTACACGCTCTGAGCTGTCAACACTACACGCTCTGAGCTGTCAACACTACAGGCTCTGAGCTGTCAACTCTACACGCTCTGAGCTGTCAACACTACAGGCTCTGAGCTGTCAACACTACACACTCTGAGCTGTCAACACTACACGCTCTGAGCTGTCAACACTACAGGCTCTGAGCTGTCAACACTACACGCTCTGAGCTGTCAACACTACACACTCTCAGCTGTCAACACTACATGCTCTGAGCTGTCAACACTACAGGCTCTGAGCTGTCAACACTACATGCTCTGAGCTGTCAACACTACATGCTCTGGGCTGTCAACAATACAGGCTCTGAGCTGTCAACACTACACACTCTGAGCTGTCAACACTACATGCTCTGGGCTGTCAACACTACAGGCTCTGTGCTGTCAACACTACACACTCTGAGCTGTCAACCCTACACGCTCTGAGCTGTCAACTCTACACGCTCTGAGCTGTCAACACTACACACTCTCAGCTGTCAACACTACATGCTCTGAGCTGTCAACACTACAGGCTCTGAGCTGTCAACACTACATGCTCTGAGCTGTCAACACTACATGCTCTGAGCTGTCAACTCTACACGCTCTGAGCTTCCAACACTACATGCTCTGAGCTGTCAACCCTACACACTCTGAGCTGTCAACACTACACGCTCTGGACTGTCAACACTACAGGCTCTGAGCTGTCAACACTACACACTCTGAGCTGTCAACACTACATGCTCTGGGCTGTCAACACTACAGGCTCTGAGCTGTCAACACTACACACTCTGAGCTGTCAACCCTACACGCTATGAGCTGTCAACTCTACACGCTCTGAGCTGTCAACCCTACACACTCTGAGCTGTCAACCCTACACGCTCTGAGCTGTCAACACTACACACTCTGAGCTGTCAACTCTACACACTCTGAGCTGTCAACTCTACACACTCTGAGCTGTCAACTCTACACGCTCTGAGCTGTCAACTCTACACACTCTGAGCTGTCAACACTACACACTCTGAGCTGTCAACCCTACACACTCTAAGCTGTCAACTCTACATGCTCTGAGCTGTCAACACTACATATTCTGAGCTGTCAACACTCCATGCTCTGAGCTGTCAACCCTACACACTCTGAGCTGTCAACACTACACACTCTGAGCTGTCAACCCTACACGCTCTGAGCTGTCAACACTACACGCTCTGAGATGTCAACTCTACACACTCTGAGCTGTCAACCCTACACGCTCTGAGCTGTCAACACTACACACTCTGAGATGTCAACTCTACACACTCTGAGCTGTCAACCCTACACGCTCTGAGCTGTCAACACTACACACTCTGAGCTGTCAACTCTACACACTCTGAGCTGTCAACTCTACACGCTCTGAGCTGTCAACTCTACACACTCTGAGCTGTCAACACTACACACTCTGAGCTGTCAACCCTACACACTCTAAGCTGTCAACTCTACATGCTCTGAGCTGTCAACACTACATATTCTGAGCTGTCAACACTCCATGCTCTGAGCTGTCAACCCTACACACTCTGAGCTGTCAACACTACACACTCTGAGCTGTCAACTCTACATGCTCTGAGCTGTCAACTCTACACGCTCTGAGATGTCAACTCTACACACTCTGAGCTGTCAACTCTACACACTCTGAGCTGTCAACACTACTCTGAGCTGTCAACTTTCAATGCACTTTGAGCGGTAAACATTCTCTATACACTGTAAACTCCAAGCTGTAGATATGCTCCACACTGGAAGCGATACTAATACTACTATACATATTCTGTTCACCTTTTGTGGTGAAGTACTATACATATTCTGTTCACCTTTTGTGGTGAAGTACTATACACATTCTGTTCACCTTTTGTGGTGAAGTACTATACATATTCTGTTCACCTTTTGTGGTGAAGTACTATACACATTCTGTTCACCTTTTGTGGTGAAGTACTATACACATTCTGTTCACCTTTTGTGGTGAAGTACTATACATATTTTGTTCACCTTTTGTGGTGAAGTACTATACACATTCTGTTCACCTTTTGTGGTGAAGTACTATACACATTCTGTTCACCTTTTGTGGTGAAGTACTATACATATTCTGTTCACCTTTTGTGGTGAAGTACTATACATATTCTGTTCACCTTTTGTGGTGAAGTACTATACACATTCTGTTCACCTTTTGTGGTGAAGTACTATACACATTCTGTTCACCTTTTGTGGTGAAGTACTATGCACATTCTGTTCACCTTTTGTGGTGAAGTACTATACATATTCTGTTCACCTTTTGTGGTGAAGTACTATGCACATTCTGTTCACCTTTTGTGGTGAAGTACTATACATATTCTGTTCACCTTTTGTGGTGAAGTACTATACACATTCTGTTCACCTTTTGTGGTGAAGTACTATACACATTCTGTTCACCTTTTGTGGTGAAGTACTATACACATTCTGTTCACCTTTTGTGGTGAAGTACTATACACATTTTGTTCACCTTTTGTGGTGAAGTACTATACACATTCTGTTCACCTTTTGTGGTGAAGTACTATACACATTCTGTTCACTTTTGTGGTGAAGTACTATACACATTCTGTTCACCTTTTGTGGTGAAATACTATACATATTCTGTTCACCTTTTGTGGTGAAGTACTATACATATTCTGTTCACCTTTTGTGGTGAAGTACTATACACATTCTGTTCACCTTTTGTGGTGAAGTACTATACACATTCTGTTCACCTTTTGTGGTGAAGTACTATACATATTCTGTTCACCTTTTGTGGTGAAGTACTATACATATTCTGTTCACCTTTTGTGGTGAAGTACTATACATATTCTGTTCACCTTTTGTGGTGAAGTACTATACACATTCTGTTCACCTTTTGTGGTGAAGTACTATACACATTCTGTTCACCTTTTGTGGTGAAGTACTATACACACTCTGTTCACCTTTTGTGGTGAAGTACTATACATATTCTGTTCACCTTTTGTGGTGAAGTACTATACACATTCTGTTCACCTTTTGTGGTGAAGTACTATACACATTCTGTTCACCTTTTGTGGTGAAGTACTATACACATTCTGTTCACCTTTTGTGGTGAAGTACTATACATATTCTGTTCACCTTTTGTGGTGAAGTACTATACACATTCTGTTCACCTTTTGTGGTGAAGTACTATACATATTCTGTTCACCTTTTGTGGTGAAGTACTATACACATTCTGTTCACCTTTTGTGGTGAAGTACTATACACATTCTGTTCACCTTTTGTGGTGAAGCACTATACATATTCTGTTCACCTTTTGTGGTGAAGTACTATACACATTCTGTTCACCTTTTGTGGTGAAGTACTATACATATTCTGTTCACCTTTTGTGGTGAAGTACTATACACATTCTGTTCACCTTTTGTGGTGAAGTACTATACACATTCAGTTCACCTTTTGTGGTGAAGTACTATACACATTCTGTTCACCTTTTGTGGTGAAGTACTATACACATTCTGTTCACCTTTTGTGGTGAAGTACTATACATATTCTGTTCACCTTTTGTGGTGAAGTACTATACATATTCTGTTCACCTTTTGTGGTGAAGTACTATACACATTCTGTTCACCTTTTGTGGTGAAGTACTATACATATTCTGTTCACCTTTTGTGGTGAAGTACTATACATATTCTGTTCACCTTTTGTGGTGAAGTACTATACACATTCTGTTCACCTTTTGTGGTGGAGTACTATACACATTCTGTTCACCTTTTGTGGTGAAGTACTAGACACATTCTGTTCACCTTTTGTGGTGAAGTACTAGACACATTCTGTTCACCTTTTGTGGTGAAGTACTATACACATTCTGTTCACCTTTTGTGGTGAAGTACTATACATATTCTGTTCACCTTTTGTGGTGAAGTACTATACATATTCTGTTCACCTTTTGTGGTGAAGTACTATACATATTCTGTTCACCTTTTGTGGTGAAGTACTATACACATTCTGTTCACCTTTGTGGTGAAGTACTATACACATTCTGTTCACCTTTTTGTGGTGAAGTACTATACACATTCTGTTCACCTTTTGTGGTGAAGTACTATACACATTCTGTTCACCTTTTGTGGTGAAGTACTATACACATTCTGTTCACCTTTTGTGGTGAAGTACTATACATATTCTGTTCACCTTTTGTGGTGAAGTACTATACACATTCTGTTCACCTTTTGTGGTGAAGTACTATACACATTCTGTTCACCTTTTGTGGTGAAGTACTATACATATTCTGTTCACCTTTTGTGGTGAAGTACTATACGTATTCTGTTCACCTTTTGTGGTGAAGTACTATACACATTCTGTTCACCTTTAGTGGTGAAGTACTATACACATTCTGTTCACCTTTTGTGGTGAAGTACTATACATATTCTGTTCACCTTTTGTGGTGAAGTACTATACATATTCTGTTCACCTTTTGTGGTGAAGTACTATACATATTCTGTTCACCTTTTGTGGTGAAGTACTATACATATTCTGTTCACCTTTTGTGGTGAAGTACTATACATATTCTGTTCACCTTTTGTGGTGAAGTACTATACATATTCTGTTCACCTTTTGTGGTGAAGTACTATACATATTCTGTTCACCTTTTGTGGTGAAGTACTATACATATTCTGTTCACCTTTTGTGGTGAAGTACTATACATATTCTGTTCACCTTTTGTGGTGAAGTACTATACATATTCTGTTCACCTTTTGTGGTGAAGTACTATACATATTTTGTTCACCTCTTGTGGTGAAGTACTATACATATTCTGTTCACCTGTTGTGGTGAAGTACTATACATATTCTGTTCACCTTTTGTGGTGAAGTACTATACATATTCTGTTCACCTTTTGTGGTGAAGTACTATACACATTCTGTTCACCTTTTGTGGTGAAGTACTGCAGCTGGAAGCCCATGCCAGTTGTGTCCATGTTGGTCTTGAACAGCAGGAACATCGACCTGCCGGCGCTCACGTAAGTCGTCGTGTCCTGTCCGCACCACCGTCCCAGCTCTCGGCCCTCACGATCACCTGTACACAAACACAGTAACTATGACAACAAGGAAAATGAAATTTTTAGAGTAAAATTAATATTTTATACTTATCCTGACTCATGCTTATTGCTTGTCTTCTTCTTCTTGCGAACATAGTGGAACACGTGTATCTCCCAATTGAAGTTCCCTTCAATAAAAAATCATTAATTAGTACTCTCCCAATTGAAGTTCCCTTCAATAAAAAATCACTAATTAGTACTCACCACGAGTTACCTCCCTTCCACAAGCGCGGGAACGAAGGCGCCACCTGAACCCATGTGCCTCACTCTCTCCTTTTGTTTCGAGCCCGACACTTTATTTTTCCGAAGAAATCCAAAGTGTTAAGTGGGGAGGACGGGAGGGCTTACCTCATGAGTCAGGATAAGTATAAAAAATTAATTTTACTCTAAAAATTTCATATTTGTCCTTATCTTGACTCATGCTTATTGCTTGTAGAATCCGACGGAAAAGGAGGTGGGAATATATATACTTTGGAATTAAATAATTAGTGATTTGAACTGTGATGATTGTAATAACCCTATGGGAACTTCATAAAGGCACTGAACTTATGAATGCCTGCTGCTTAACTTATCAGCTGCCATATAAAGGTTATTACAATTTACTGAATATGATAAAAGTATATACAACATTAATGTAAGCTGAAGCTATTAATGTGATAGTATAAACTTCTGAGAGTTTATAGTGAATACTTTTATAAATGAACCAAAGTATTAAGCTCAAGATATGCATATATTTTAGCTATAATAGTATAGTACTGTGCTTAAGATATAATTATAACTTAAGCTGTATAATAGTAACCAACTCCTTAGAGTTTGTTAGCTAATACATTATGAATATGACCATATGACTGAGCTAAAAGGATTGATGAAACTTAAGCTGAACATATATACAATAGCAAAACTCCTAGGAGTTGTAAGCTTATATATAGTATGATATAAAAACCATAGTACTGAGCTTAAGATAATAAATTAAACTTAAGCAAAATATATAGATAGCATGTAGCTATTAGTACTGTTATCAGATAAGTATAAAATCTGTAAGATAGACTTATCTTCTCCGTGGAACTGTCAACTGTTGAGCGAGGACCATGGGACCGAAATGGTGGATACCTGAGACGTCCTCGGTGGTGATATCTCTCAGATAGTGGTTGGCAAACACCATATCGGATCTCCATTATGGTATTCAACGAGCAATTCCCATGTAGAGCGAGAGTTGAGGCTAGCGCTCTAATTTCGTGAGGATTAGAAGCTCTTGGAGGGTCAAGTCCTGCAGCCTTGTAGGCACGTAGTATGACAGTTCTGATCGAGATAGAGATAGTAGTATGTGAGACTTCTGTCTGCGTAGCTTGAGATATGGGGATAAATAATCTCTTGAATTTCCCTCTGCTCTGTTGGATCGTTGGAGATATATTTTCAGTGCTCTTACTGGGCATAGTGATAGATCCATTGTATCATGTGGTCCAAGTATGGATGAGAGAGCTGGGACGTGGAATAAACTGTCTGGTTGACCTGGCAGTTGGTTTTTCGCTATAAAATCCCAGCGAAGTCCCAGATGAGCGATGTTATGAATATCATCAAAGCGTGTTCTCTCATAATCCAGTGCGTGAATCTCTGACATCCTGGCGGCCGTAGCTAGTGCTAACCGGAACAAGGTTTTGTGGGTCAGTGATACAAACGATGTAGATAGCAAAGGTTCATAAGCCTCACTAGTGAGGTGTTGGAGCACTATATTTAGATCCCAGGCTGGAGCGTGAAACTTCCGTTTCTGATCCTCCAATCGGAACGCTCGTAACAAAGCGAGTAACTCTGGTGTTTTTGTTAACTTGACGCCCGTTCTCATAGTTATGACAGAACTTATAGCTGCAAGATAAGTGGACAAGGTTGAGCCTTTTAGATTCTTAGTTTGACGTAGATAACATAAGAAATCTGCCACTTGAGGATGTGTAGCATATCTGGCTGTAAATCCTTTCTTAGCAGCGTAATTGACAAAACTGTGCCATTTGTCATCGTTATAAGTTACGAGTTGAGTTACGTAGTGCAAGCGCTGACGCTTTAGCAGCTCTGGCAGAATAACCTCTCTTATTCAGACATGCCTTGATACAATCCATAATGCGAAGTTTGAATGCTTCTGGTGTTTCGCACTTGTTTGGTGTGCGGATGTATCAATAGATTGGCGTTGTGGGAGCTGAAGAATTGGTTTTCCGATTTCTTGAATGAGATCTGAAACCAAGTTCTCGCTGGCCAGTAGGGCGCGACTAAGATGAGATGGAGGCTCTGCGTTTGACTGATTTTCTGTAAGACTTGTGGGATTAACGCTGGAGGCGGAAAGCGTCGCACGCGCTGAGTCCCTCCCACGATATGCTTAGTGCGTCCGTTGCCCATGCTAGTGGGTCTGGAACTGGCGATACGAATGTTGTCAGTTGCTTGTTGAATCGAGTGGCGAATAGGTCTATCAGAGGAGATCCTATTTCCATGACAATTTGATTGAATATCTCTGTGTGGAGCATCCATTCTGTCGGCGACGGTTGGTGTGGCCGAGAGAGAGCGTCTCCTAATACATTCTTTGCTCCTGGAATGTGGCAAGCTCTGACGTGTATGTTTAGATTGTCGATTAGATCGAACAGTCTGAAACATCGAGTCAGTAGGTTCTGTGACCTTGTTGAACCTTGTTTGTTCACATAAAATGCCACTGTTGAATTGTCTGTGTGAACCATCAACTGAGCGTTCTGTAGTAGGTTGCTCCAGTGACTTATGGCGTTTATGACTGCTTGCATCTCTAGCAGATTTATGTGACATTTGCTCTCTTGATTGCTCCATAGGCCTGACGCTGTTTTGCCGGCAAGGTGGGCTCCCCAACCTTGTAGTGACGCGTCTACGTAGAGATGTGTTTTCGATTCCGGCTCTACTAAGGAGACGCCTGCGCAAACATTCAATCTCTTGGTCCACCAGAGTAGATGTGGTTTGACATAATCTGGTAGACTGAATGGTAGAGGGTCCTCGAGATGAGCATTGATGAGGACTTGTAACGGACATAATTGAAGCCTGCCTCTGACTGTCAAGTCTTGAGCTGACGTGAGTAGTCCCAATAGGCTCTGCCACTGTCGTAGTGGTAACGGAGAGAGTAGGGCTTGAGGAATAAGTTGTTGGATCTTGATCCATCTGTCCTCCGGGACTACAATACGATTCTGAGCTGTTAGAAATCGTATACCTAGAAATTGCAGATCCTGCGTTGGTTCTATGTCCGACGTGAGCAGATTTACTAACCATCCTAATTGAGTTAGTAGCTTGATTATTAAGTTCAGCTGTAGTCTGAGACGCTGTGGATCTGGATCCACTTGTATACCATCGTCTAGGGAAAAAGTGCTGCGAAGACCTTGACGATGTAGGTATGAGACAATAGGCTTGGTCACTCTTGTGAATACCCAAGGGGCCGATGTGATTCCGAAGGGAAGAACCTTCCATTGGTAATGTTTCCCGTCTAGGATAAATCTTAGATATTTCCTTGAGTTGGGATGAATCGGAATGTGTAGATATGCGTCTTGCACATCTATGCTGGCCATGTAATCTTTGGGACGAATTAAATGCCGAAGTTGCGGTAAGTGTATCATGCGAAACGTTGGTGGTTTGCATAGATATTCTCTGTTGAAGATGCTCATGTTGTCATGTTGTATATGAGACGAAACTTCTCCTTGGAATTTTTCTTCGGCACTAGGAAAACTGGGGAGTAGAAACCTGGTACGATGTTTCGTTGATCCAGAACTTCTAAGGCCTAGCTAGCTGTTTGTTTAGCAGAGTAGCTACTGTTTCTCTTAACACAGGTAGTTGTGCCGGTTGAACATTGAACCCTGTGGGGGGGTGACTGTTAACGGAGGCTTGGCCTTGAGTTGTATTAGATATCCGTGCTGTAGGATGTTGGATACATATGGATCTTGTAGTATTCCCCAGTTTTCCCAGTGCAGCTGAAGGCGTCCACCCACTTGAGACGGTTGTACTGGAACGGCTGGGGGTGGAAGACTCCAGTCGTTCCGAACCTGAATTTCATCGTCTAAATCCACGGGCACCTCTGGATGATCTGCCTCTAGCTGATCCTCCCCTAAATTTGCTGTATGGGCGACGAAAAGAATCCTTGGGATCTTTAGCTGCAGCTAATTTCTTGTCCCGTGCTTTCTGTAGCCCCGAAAACTTAGACTTGCCCGAGTATCTCTGTGCTGACTGTTTAATGACGTTCGCTAAGGTATCCATGGATCTGATCATAAGTACCTCTCTCGAGTCTTTAGATACTTCTTTGGAGACCTTGTCTATGTTGCCACCAAACAGTAAGGGCTAAGACCATGGAGCTGTGTATAGAGATTCTGTAAATTGCTTATCCCAAGAGCAGGAGGCTAGTAAGCCTTGCCGACGAGCCATGGTAGTAGTTTCAGTAAGCGCTGACAGGTGCTCTGTAAGAAATTGGTGGTCTCTTTTCTGCATGAGTAGAACTGAGTAGATCATTCTATCTTCCTCCTCTGTAGAATTCTTGAACTTGGTGATGAGAGTTTCATTAATAGTTCTAGATCTATTCAATCCAAAGAACATTCTCCTGGAGATGGTATCTAATTGGGCCAATTTGCGATCGTCTACTCTGTAACTTTGTCATCAATATCCTGGGCCTTGAAAAAGGGGTCCATATTGTGTCCAGCAAATTTCTTGGCATTGAAGACCGGGAAATGTGTAGATTGGACTTTCGAAGATTTGGAACAGGCTGTATCCAGATTAGCTGGTACTGCTGCAATCGGGTCAATAGGAGGTAAGGTGATATTGTCTACATCATCATCCTCCATCAGGTAAGTCTGAGATGAATTCTCGTTCTTCGATGGGGAAGCAAGTTGTAACTCATTCACCATCCAGTATCTAATCTCAGCATCTGAGAAAATGATACCTTCTTCCTCTTCTGGACGTAGGGTCACATGTCGGAGTCCTAGATCTGTAGGAAGATCTATGACGAGGACTGTGGAGAACGGACTGACGAAAGTGGCTAGTGTAATGCGTAAGGAGACCTTGGAGGAGACATCCTCGGCGAACGCTGGGGACTTCGCGAAGCTCTTCTAGATCTTCTGGGCGAGGTAGATTTGGTGCCACTTAGCCTTCGTGACCTTCGCGCTAATGTATCGAAGTCAGTGTCCGAATCGACATCGTCGCTGAATCGACCTCTGTGTTCTACAGGGTGTGGGCTCGGCCGCGCTCCTTCTTAGCGATGTCCCTCGCGAACTGGTGAGGCTCTAGCTCCTTTCGGAGGCGGCCTGGGACTTCCTTTGCGAAGTGATCGCTACGGGCTGGGTTGCCCTTCTTCAGCGGAGGCGCTTGTGGGCTCTGGGGCCCTACGCTGAAGCCAAGGAGGGCTCTGGGGCCCTGTATGACTTAATATGGGTTGGGCTCTGGGGCCCGTGGCTCTGGGGCCTCTGTAAACCGTAACGGTCCTCCATCAGTCTCATGATTTGGTTAACCAGGTCGTCTGGGACAGTCTGCACTGGCGTTGAGGGTGACCTCTCTGTGAAAGTGACGGGACCCTTAATCATAATCTCCGGCGTCAGCGTAGGCATCTCTGGTTGCGTGTTGATCTGCGCTGTGGTGACGGTAGCAGATACTGGACTTTTCTTATGACATACATCTGGAATGATAATCGGAATGTCATCATCATATAAACATAATTCTGAGACAGGTAGAATATCGGAGGCAAAATTATTTGTAGCTTTCGTAGATTTCCCTTTTGACGAAGCTGTGGACCTGGGGGTTCGAAGCGTACGTTGAGATGATGTGGACGCTTTCCTAGTCTTAGACTGTGAAGACGGAATATCTTGAGATGCAGGTCGCTTCTTGGACATAGCGGACTGCGTCCCACGCTTATCCCCCGAGGGAAACTCAGGCAGGCCACCAGCCGGTGGCGGGTCGTCAGTCAACAGTTGACAGGGCATATTAGCTTCCGATCTATTAGCCATAACTGAAGATTGTTTGTGAGATTTATCTGCCTTCCGTCTCAAAACAGAACATAAATATTTATCAAAGGCAGAAATTGGTAAATTAATACATAATTTACAACGAGAAACAATAGAACATGGAGTAATGCAACTAGGGCATATTAAATGTGGATCGGTAGCGGAATAACGTAGTTTACAACCTGTGCAGATTCTCATTAACGTAAACTGCTGAACAAACACGGCGAACCGTGAATAAAACAGCAGAAACACGACTAATAATCAATGCAAGTTGAATAAGGATACTAGTTACACCTCTATAAATGAATATAAGAGGTACTAAACTAAATATAAATAAAGGATATAGTGTGTCGGGAGACACAGGTGCTCTCACGTCCAGCTCACTGGGCGAAGAAGGAGAGAGTGAGGCACATGGGTTCAGGTGGCGCCCTCGTTCCCGCGCTTGTGGAAGGGAGGTAACTCATGGTGAGTACTAATTAGTGATTTTTTATTGAAGGGAACTTCAATTGGGAGATACAAGTGTTCCACTATGTTCGCAAGAAGAAGAAGACAAGCAATAAGCATGAGTCAGGATAAGGAAAAATAATAAAATTAAAGTCACCATACCTTCATGTGCAGCTAGTTCCCCCTACCTTCATGTACAGCTAGTCTCCTTACCTTCATGTACAGCTAGTCTCCCTACCTCCATGTACAGCTAGTCTCCCTACCTTCATGAACAGCTAGTCCCCCCTACCTCCATGTACAGCTAGTCCCCCTACCTTCATGTACAGCTAGTCCCCCCTACCTTCCTGTACAGCTAGTCTCCCCTACCTTCATGTACAGCTAGTCCCCCCTACCTTCATGTACAGCTAGTCCCCCCTACCTTCATGTACAGCTAGTCTCCCCTACCTTCATGTACAGCTAGTCCCCCTACCTTCATGTACAGCTAGTCCCCCCTACCTTCATGTACAGCTAGTCTCCCTACCTTCATGTACAGCTAGTCTCCCTACCTTCATGTACAGATAGTCTCCCTACCTTCATGTACAGCTAGTCTCCCCTACCTTCATGTACAGCTAGTCTCCCCCTACCTTCATGTACAGCTAGTCCCCCTCTACCTTCATGTACAGCTAGTCCCCCTACCTTCATGTACAGCTAGTCCCCCTACCTTCATGTACAGCTAGTCTCCCTACCTTCATGTACAGCTAGTCTCCCCCACCTTCATGTACAGCTAGTCCCCCTACACCTTCATGTACAGATAGTCTCCCTACCTTCATGTACAGCTAGTCTCCCTACCTTCATGTACAGCTAGTCCCCCTACCTTCATGTACAGCTAGTCTCCCTACCTTCATGTACAGCTAGTCTCCCTACCTTCATGTACAGATAGTCTCCCCTACCTTCATGTACAGCTAGTCTCCCTACCTTCTTCATGTACAGATAGTCTCCCTACCTTCATGTACAGCTAGTCTCCCTACCTTCATGTACAGATAGTCTCCCCTACCTTCATGTACAGCTAGTCCCCCCTACCTTCATGTACAGCTAGTCTCCCCTACCTTCATGTACAGCTAGTCTCCCTACCTTCATGTACAGCTAGTCCCCATACCTCCATGTACAGCTAGTCCCCCTACCTTCATGTACAGCTAGTCCCCCCTACCTTCATGTACAGCTAGTCACCCTACCTCAATGTACAGCTAGTCCCCCACCTTCATGTACAGCTAGTCCCCCTACCTTCTTCATGTACAGCTAGTCCCCCTACCTTCATGTACAGCTAGTCTCCCTACCTTCATGTACAGCTAGTCCCCCTACCTTCAAGTACAGCTAGTTACCCTACCTTCATCTACAGCTAGTTACCCTACCTTCATGTACAGCTAGTCCCCCCTACCTTCATGTACAGCTAGTCTCCCTACCTTCATGTACAGCTAGTCCCCCTACCTTCATGTACAGCTAGTCCCCCTACCTTCATGTACAGCTAGTCCCCCTACCTTCATGTACAGCTAGTCCCCCTACCTTCATGTACAGCTAGTCCCCCCTACCTTCATGTACAGCTAGTCCCCCTACCTTCATGTACAGCTAGTCTCCCCTACCTTCATGTACAGCTAGTCTCCCTACCTTCATGTACAGATAGTCTCCCTACCTTCATGTACAGCTAGTCTCCCCTACCTTCATGTACAGCTAGTCTCCCCTACCTTCATGTACAGCTAGTCCCCCTACCTTCATGTACAGCTAGTCCCCCTACCTTCATGTACAGCTAGTCTCCCTACCTTCATGTACAGCTAGTCTCCCTACCTTCATGTACAGCTAGTCTCCCCACCCTTCATCTACAGATAGTCTCCCTACCTTCATGTACAGCTAGTCCCCCTACCTTCATGTACAGCTAGTCCCCCTACCTTCATGTATAGCTAGTCCCCCCTACCTTCATGTACAGCTAGTCCCCCCTACCTTCATGTACAGCTAGTCTCCCTACCTTCATGTACAGCTAGTCTCCCTACCTTCATGTACAGCTAGTCTCCCTACCTTCATCTACAGATAGTCTCCCTACCTTCATGTACAGCTAGTCTCCCTACCTTCATGTACAGCTAGTCTCCCTACCTTCATCTACAGCTAGTCCCCCTACCTTCATGTACAGCTAGTCTCCCTACCTTCATGTACAGCTAGTCTCCCTACCTTCATGTACAGCTAGTCTCCCTACCTTCATCTACAGATAGTCTCCCTACCTTCATGTACAGCTAGTCCCCCTACCTTCATGTACAGCTAGTCCCCCTACCTTCATGTACAGCTAGTCTCCCCTACCTTCATCTACAGATAGTCTCCCTACCTTCATGTACAGCTAGTCCCCCCTACCTTCATGTACAGCTAGTCCCCCCACCTTCATGTACAGCTAGTCCCCCTACCTCTTTGTACAGCTAGTCACCCTACCTTCATGTACAGCTAGTCTCCCTACCTTCATGTACAGCAACGTAGTCATTTGTGCATCTGATGCTGCTCTCGATTCCTGATCGGAACACTGTAATTTGGACCTGCCCTGAGGGATCAGACGCAGTGATCTTCCACCAGCATTCAAGGTTACTGCAACAAAGATTCTCCTGTATACAACCTTATAAAACATAGTTGCAACAGTGGCCTAACCGTAACCCAAGTCACTGCCACAAAGATTCTCCTGTATACAACCTTATAAAACATTGTTGCAACAGTGGCCTAACCGTAACCCAAGTCACTGCCACAAAGATTCTCCTGTATACAACCTTATAAAACATTGTTGCAACAGTGGCCTAACCATAACCCAAGTCACTGCCACAAAGATTCTCCTGTATACAACCTTATAAAACATTGTTGCAACAGTGGCCTAACCGTAACCCAAGTCACTGCCACAAAGATTCTCCTGTATACAACCTTATAAACCATTGTTGCAACAGTGGCCTAACATTGAACCCAAGTCACTGCCACAAAGATTCTCCTGTATACAACCTTATAAAACATAGTTGCAACAGTGGCCTAACCGTGAACCCAAGTCACTGCCACAAAGATTCTCCTGTATACAACCTTATAAAACATTGTTGCAACAGTGGCCTAACCATAACCCAAGTCACTGCCACAAAGATTCTCCTGTATACAACCTTATAAAACATTGTTGCAACAGTGGCCTAACCGTAACCCAAGTCACTGCCACAAAGATTCTCCTGTATACAACCTTATAAAACATTGTTGCAACAGTGGCCTAACCGTAACCCAAGTCACTGCCACAAATATTCTCCTGTATACAACCTTATAAAACATTGTTACAACAGTGGCCTAACCGTAACCCAAGTCACTGCCACAAAGATGCGCCTGTATACAGCCTTGTAGGACATTGCTACAACAGTTCCCAAACCCAAACCCTTTTTCTAATGGAGGTCACTGCAGGTGTAGGCTTAGCTGAAGATGTAAGTAAAGGTGTGGATGTACTTGGGTGTTCATGTGTATGTGAGGTGTAAACATTGTGGTCAAGTGGTCTTGATATTGCTCACCTTGGGTAGGAGTTTGGGTAGCCAGGGGACTGGAGGTATTTAGGATCCTGATAAGATGTCAGATCCTTGCTACACACATTCTCGGCTGTTTTATCTGTAACAGATTTCAGTTAAGGGCTGTAACATTGAGGAAGCATGTAATTTTCTGAGTAAAATTGATATTTTACACTTACCCTGACTTATGTATTTTTGCTTGTCTCCTTCCTCTTGCGAACTTTAGTGGAACATTTGAATCCCCTTTTTGAAGCTCCCGTAAAATCACTGCTCACCAAGAGTTATCTCCCTTCCAGTTTTGGCGGAAGCATATAATTTGGTCTAAGCCAAGAGGCAAATGTCTTACATGACATGGCAGAGGTCGTACATGACATGGCAGAGGTCGTACATGACATGGCAGAGGTCGTACATGACAGAGGTCTTACATGACACGGCAGAGGTTGTACATGACAGAGGTCTTACATGACATGGCAGAGGTCGTACATGACATGGCAGAGGTACATGACAGAGGTCGTACATGACAGAGGTCGTACATGACATGGCAGAGGTCGTACATGACATGGCAGAGGTTGTACATGACATGGCAGAGGTCGTACATGTCAGAGGTCATACATGGCAGAGTATCCGTACATAAGCAGATCCAGAAATTTTGAAAAGGGGTTGTGGGTGTGGGTGTGGGTGTTCAGCATGTAATTTGCTACACACATAGCAAAACATTAACTTATATGTGATCTTTAGTCATTTTCAAAAGGGGAGGGGGGAATCCGCCACTGTCGTACATGACAGAGCTGCTGTGTGTAATCACCTTCAGTTTCATAGTACTTGATCTGGAAGCCCTTGTGAGTTCGGGAACTGTCTGTCTGGAAGCGGATGAACATGAACATTCCTGAGGACTGAAGAGTGGGACGGTTGCTGGCACAAAACACTCCTATCAACTGAGCTGACATGTCCTGCCCTAAAACACAGAACCACCTGTTAGCCTCAAGACACCAAAACACTTCTTGCCCTAAAACACAGAACCATCCACCAACCACACTGACACATCCAGCCCTGCAACACAGAACCATCCATCAACCTCACTGACACATCCTGCCCTAAAACACAGAACCACCCACCAACCTCACTGACACATACTGCCCTGAAACACAGAACCATCCACCAACCTCACTGACACATACTGCCCTAAAACACAGAACCATCCACCAACCTCACTGACACATCCTGCCCTGAAACACAGAACCACCCACCAACCTCACTAACACATACTGCCCTGAAACACAGAACCACCCACCAACCTCACTGACACATCCAGCCCTAAAACACAGAACCATCCACCAACCTCACTGACACATACTGCCCTGAAACACAGAACCATCCACCAACCTCACTGACACATCCTGCCCTAAAACACAGAACCACCCACCAACCTCACTAACACATACTGCCCTAAAACACAGAACCATCCACCAACCTCACTGACACATCCTGCCCTAAAACACAGAACCACCCACCAACCTCACTGACACATACTGCCCTGAAACACAGAACCATCCACCAACCTCACTGACACATCCTGCCCTAAAACACAGAACCACCCACCAACCTCACTGACACACATACTGCCCTAAAACACAGAGCCATCCACCAACCTCACTGGACACATCCAGCCCTAAAACACAGAACCACCCACCAACCTCACTGACACATACTGCCCTAAAACACAGAACCATCCACCAACCTCACTGACACACACTGCCCTAAAACACAGAACCATCCACCAACCTCACTGAAACATCCAGCCCTAAAACACAGAACCATCCACCAACCTCACTGACACATCCTGCCCTAAAACACAGAACCACCCACCAACCTCACTGACACATCCAGCCCTAAAACACAGAACCATCCACCAACCTCACTGACACATCCAGCCCTAAAACACAGAACCACCCACCAACCTCACTGACACATCCTGCCCTAAAACACAGAACCATCCACCAACCTCACTGACACATCCTGCCCTAAAACACAGAACCACCCACCAACCTCACTGACACATACTGCCCTAAAACACAGAGCCATCCACCAACCTCACTGACACATCCAGCCCTAAAACACAGAACCACCCACCAACCTCACTGACACATCCTGCCCTAAAACACAGAACCATCCACCAACCTCACTGACACACACTGCCCTAAAACACAGAACCATCCACCAACCTCACTGAAACATCCAGCCCTAAAACACAGAACCATCCACCAACCTCACTGACACATCCTGCCCTAAAACACAGAACCACCCACCAACCTCACTGACACATCCAGCCCTAAAACACAGAACCATCCACCAACCTCACTGACACACATCCAGCCCCTAAAACACAGAACCACCCACCAACCTCACTGACACATCCTGCCCTAAAACACAGAACCATCCACCAACCTCACTGACACATCCAGCCCTAAAACACAGAACCATCCACCAACCTCACTGACACATCCAGCCCTAAAACACAGAACCATCCACCAACCTCACTGACACATCCTGCCCTAAAACACAGAACCATCCACCAACCTCACTGACACATCCAGCCCTAAAACACAGAACCATCCACCAACCTCACTGACACATCCAGCCCTAAACACAGAACCATCCACCAACCTCACTGACACATCCAGCCCTAAAACACACAGAACCATCCACCAACCTCACTGACACATCCAGCCCTAAAACACAGAACCATCCACCAACCTCACTGACACATCCAGCCCTAAAACACAGAACCATCCACCAACCTCACTGACACATCCAGCCCTAAAACACAGAACCACCCACCAACCTCACTGACACATACTGCCCTGAAACACAGAACCATCCACCAACCTCACTGACACATCCTGCCCTAAAACACAGAACCACCCACCAACCTCACTAACACATACTGCCCTAAAACACAGAACCATCCACCAACCTCACTGACACATCCTGCCCTAAAACACAGAACCACCCACCAACCTCACTGACACATACTGCCCTGAAACACAGAACCATCCACCAACCTCACTGACACATCCTGCCCTAAAACACAGAACCACCCACCAACCTCACTGACACATACTGCCCTAAAACACAGAGCCATCCACCAACCTCACTGACACATCCAGCCCTAAAACACAGAACCACCCACCAACCTCACTGACACATACTGCCCTAAAACACAGAACCATCCACCAACCTCACTGACACACTGCCCTAAAACACAGAACCATCCACCAACCTCACTGAAACATCCTGCCTAAAACACAGAACCATCCACCAACCTCACTGGACATCCTGCCCTAAAACACAGAACCACCCACCAACCTCACTGACACATCCAGCCCTAAAACACAGAACCATCCACCAACCTCACTGACACATCCAGCCCTAAAACACAGAACCACCCACCAACCTCACTGACACATCCTGCCCTAAAACACAGAACCATCCACCAACCTCACTGACACATCCAGCCCTAAAACACAGAACCATCCACCAACCTCACTGACACATCCAGCCCTAAAACACAGAACCACCCACCAACCTCACTGACACATCCTGCCCTAAAACACAGAACCATCCACCAACCTCACTGACACATCCAGCCCTAAAACACAGAACCATCCACCAACCTCACTGACACATCCAGCCCTAAAACACAGAACCATCCACCAACCTCACTGGACATCCAGCCCTAAAACACAGAACCATCCACCAACCTCACTGACACATCCAGCCCTAAAACACAGAACCATCCACCAACCTCACTGACACATCCAGCCCTAAAACACAGAACCATCCACCAACCTCACTGACACATCCAGCCCTAAAACACAGAACCACCCACCAACCTCACTGACACATCCAGCCCTAAAACACAGAACCACCCACCAACTTCACTGATACCTCCAGCCCTGAAACACAAAACCATCATTTTCCTAACCTCACCATTACTGATTTTATCCCGCCTGGATTACTGCAACAGTTTACTGTTTGGCATCTCTTCGTCACAACTCCATCGTCTTCAGAAAATCCAGAACAAAGCTGCACGCATCATCACTCTCACCAGTCCTCGCTGTCACATCTCTCAGTGTGAACTCTCTACACTGGCTCTGTATTCGTGAAAGGATTTATTTCAAGATTCTCTGCCTCACCTACCAGTCTTTCTACAACTCAGGACCTTCCTACCTTCAAGACCTTCTGACACATTACTCCCCAGAAAGAACCCTGCGCTCATCACAACAACTGTTACTTGCTGTCCCGAGCTACAATCTCAAATCATTTGGCTCAAGAACCTTTTCATATGCAGCGGCTTCTCTGTGGAACTCTCTCCCAATCGAGTTAAAATCATCTCCTTATAGTCTGTCTCACAGTCCCTGAACCACATTAATTTCCCTACTGCCAAGCCCTCTCTGCAGTGCTAAAGCCCTAAATAAAGCAAGTCTAGATTTCCTCAGGTTCAGGGTTCTGGACTGTTCTGAATCTCTGGTCTCCCTAGGGCTCCTTTTCAATATAAATGGGCTTGTTTGTTACTATCAAAATTATATATATTCAGAGACTAAACCTTAGTCTAATCTCCTTACTTAAGTACATTCTATTATTATTATTATTACCATCCCGGATCCTAACTCCTTACCCCATCTTTCAGTCATACCCCGTATTTCCATTTTCATCATTTCCCTGACCCCCACTTACCATCATAGATGGTGACATTGTCAAAGGAACAGTCATACTCAAGATGGGCGTCAGTCACCTCAATCTTCACCGTTTTGAAGCCGGACATGGCACGGACAACCCAGCGGCAGTCTAAATGACTAGAAGCAGAAATATACAAAACTATGGTAACGTCAACTGGATATGTATCAATGGAACAAGATCCATGGGATCTCATCAACTGATTTTACACAAAATCTTTCCTTTAAAAACTCATAGTTGTACAGTCATTACTTCAACAGTCCATTTGAGTTTCACTTACTTCTTGTAGTTTTCTGGGTAGCCTGGGCTGGACAGAAAGGACACATGGTTGTACGCTGTCAGCGACGTTCCACATGGAGAGATAACAGCTGAAATAAAGAAGAATACTTTACTATCTTACAATTGAAGCCCTTGTCTACATCTGTCAGGGAGGAACACGGCCTACCTTAAGTGAGGGTGTATGTTAACAGGAAGCCCTTGTCTACATCGGTCAGGGAGGAACACTGTCTACCTTTAGTCAGGGTGTATGTTAACAGGAAGCCCTTGTCTACATCTGTCAGGGAGGAACACTGTCTACCTTTAGTGAGGGTGTATGTTAACAGGAAGCCCTTGTCTACATCTTTCAGGGAGGTCAGGCCTGTATAGTTAACAGGAAGCCCTTGTCTACATCTGTCAGGGAGGAACACTGTCTACCTTTAGTGAGGGTGTATGTTAACAGGAAGCCCTTGTCTACATCTGTCAGGGAGGAACACTGTCTACCTTTAGTGAGGGTGTATGTTAACAGGAAGCCCTTGTCTACATCTGTCAGGGAGGAACATGGCCTACCTTTAGTGGAGGTGTATGTTAACAGGAAGCCCTTGTCTACATCTGTCAGGGAGGAACATGGCCTACCTTCAGTGGAGGTGTATGTTAACAGGAAGCCCTTGTCTACGTTTGAGCTAGAATGGAGCCTCAAGAACAGGTATTTGCCAGTGCTCAGAAACATCGGGGTTGATGTACTGCACCACTTGATGATCAAACCCTCAGATGAATCTTTTCCTGAAATATCAAAGCTTCAGCATAGAGCAAAAGGAAGACAAAAATACTGAGACTTAAGTAGTGTTGTCTGACATGAACCCTGGTCTAACCATCTGTAATTGGAAATTTTACTACAGAATGTATATTTATATCCTATCTCATGGTATGCACCTCTCTTCTTCTTCTACGACCATGTGTGGAAACATGCTGTAGGCAAAGTTGAATCAAAACTTCCTGTACTCTGACCACCTGACCTCTGCCCCCACTCCAATAGCAGACGCTCTGTGTCTGTCATTCTTGTCTTGGATCTTCCAATAATCTGTGATGTGGGGCAGGTTGGGTGGGTATACATCGCGTGAGATAGGATAAGTATATAAATATACAATTTATAGTAAAATTTCCAAATTTTTAAACTTATCCTATCTCACGGTATGCATTATCCCACGGTTGGCTGGTGGGCCGCAGATTACCCTGTGTCAACTCTACAACCATGAGGCCCCATAACACAAGGAGGCCAGGAGAAAGCACCAACTCCCAATATGCTAACTCCAAACTTGTGATGGGTTGCTTCAGATAACCCCTTAGCTTACACAGCACAAAAACACAGTGGGCGGTGCCAAATTAAAGTGGTTTTTTAGCCGCAACTTTTACAAGCAAAAGGCAAGTTTGGCAAGTAAACCTCGCTGCCCTGCGATTTATCAGGTGACCCCAGTGAATTAAAGTCGAAGACCTTAATCTGGACAGTCCCTGCATCGAAACTACCCTCCACAGACACACGCTGGAAGGCGGTGAAAGAGGGAATAGGTCAGTTGCTCAACTTGTCTAACGTTCAGTACCAATCCCCCTAACTTACCAAAGGTGAAAAAGGACTTACGAGCAGAACACTTTGAAAACTACGTGATCGGAAATAAACACATCACTGACGTAATTGCTCTGAGAGTAGAGGTCAGTAAGTGGAGTGTTGACCACCTCTGCATGTAGCACAAGACTGGCCTCTCAGTCTATCAAGTCATATATATGACAGTGCAGGCATGCCCTACTTCCCTAGGTGAGGTGGTCTATGCCCAATATAATCCATACCAATAAGAAAGATAGGACCGATATCTTTCATGATATAGAGAATGCAAGACCTACACAAAGGTAGGAAATGCATCTTATCTGTGTTTGCAAGCCGACGACAAGCCGATATCTTTCATGATATAGAGAATGCAAGACCTACACGAAGGTAGGAAATGCATCTTATCTGTGTTTGCAAGCCGACGACAAGCTGATATCTTTCATGATATAGAGAATGCAAGACCTACACGAAGGTAGGAAATGCATCTTATCTGTGTTTGCAAGCCTACGACAAGCCGATATCTTTCATGATATAGAGAATGCAAGACCTACACGAAGGTAGGAAATGCATCTTATCTGTGTTTGCAAGCCGACGACAACTGCTGCGCCAGAACCAATGGACCCAGTTGGTGAAGACCTTCCACGTCAGATCCTGGAGGTAGGGTGAGACGAAGACTGTGTCCTAACTCCAAAAACAATCACTCTCCACAATACCCTGGATGCATCCACGGCTTGGCCCCATAATTATATTACCTCCCTTGGCCGGCTTTTTATCCAATCAGGTGTCTATGCTTGGAAGTCGAGCGAACCAATCACAACTCACTTTTGCTTCTTAAATTATCTAACCGTTTAAACTTGGCAACACAAGTGATGAAGAGGTACTCGGAAAGAGGTAGAAGGAGTTCCTTTATATATTTTTCTTTAAAGTTTCAGATCTGTCAATTTGTCTGTATTATTTCCTCAAAAATCAGCAGCAGTCGCAAGAGCCAGGAGGAAGAAAGTCTTACTTAAACATGACATGCTTGAAATCTTTCTCTGCCAGAGGTTCATAGTCCTCTGACGTGAGATGATTAAAAACCACGGAAAGGCCCCAGGCTGGTGGCCAGAACTTCCAGGATTGATCAGCAACTTGTAAAATCTGAGGAGAGACTGGAGCTCAGGGACAGTTGACACCTTCGCACCCGTAGCAGGTGCAATAACTGTGTTATGCATGGCCAGGTATGTAGACAAAGTGGAACCTTTCAATTCCTTGGAAGTTCTAGGATGCTGGAGGTACTCTGCGACCATCTGAGGCGATGCTGTAGTGGGAGATACCCATCGTCTTGCAGTATGCTTCAAAATTCTTCCATAGTCATCACAGAGTGCCCTGGAAGAAGTTCGGTACACCGTGGTAATCGCCGTAGCGACTTGCTTTTGGAATATCCCTTTGCAGTTAGTGATTCAAGTAAATGCACCAGGTGTGAAGATTAAGTGTGAGCGGAGACCAATGCAGCTGATCGGAGTGAAGATGAACCATAACATCAGCGTGAACGGGGATTTGGTACTGTAATGAGTCGGCCAAGTCTTGCAGGTTAGGAAGACAGGCCAAAAAGATGCGACCCAAAATCAGTGTCAACCGCTGCGTCGTGCGTAACTTGAGCAGAATGTGTGGAGGTAGCGCCCACTGGTGGAAATGCATACGCATTCAAGTCATCCCATGGGATGGCTAGAGCGTCGTGTTCCCAGGCCAAAGGATACGGGATCGGGGACACGAATATCGGAAACAGGTGATGGAAGCGGGTAGCAACAGAACCACTGTCGGGTCAGACATCGGAAGGCACAAAGTCTGGAACACCTGCGGATGCAGTTTCCACCCCATGGGTTATGGTCGAACCTGACTGGACAAAGAATCTACAATGACGTACTTCAACCCTGGGATGTGATTGGCCTGGACCGTGATGTTGAGAGAGTCCACTAAGTGGAAAAACTGTTGTGTCCACTGAAGAAGCTGAGGAGACCCCGTGGATCCCATTCGATTGATGTGCCACATGGCTGCAGCATACTCTGATCGAATCATAAGCTTGAGCTCCAAACGTTGATTTGACATGCGCGGTCTGCAGGAGACCACAGCCCTGCCACTTGCTGATCGAGAAAGTGAGCTCCCCACCCACGTAGCGAGACGTCTACGTACAGGTGATGTACTGGTGCAAACGGCCTTAAAGAGATTTCGCCGCAAACATGCAACAGGTCCAGACATCACTGGAGATGGGGATGGAGCACTGAAGAAAGAGAGATCAATGCGTGAGGGTCGCCGATCCTAATGTGCGGACACAGAAAATATTGCAGAGGCTATCCCCTCAGAGTCACAACTTGAACTGTTGTCAAAAGAAAAAGCTCTGTAACTGACGAAGAATCTTGGGTTGCGAAAGCGCTAGGGTGTACCATAGAAACTCCAGCGCAGACATTCAGTTCGTCGAGCCACCACTGAAGGACTGGACAAAGCATTTCTGGAAGGCGACTCAATTCCTTTGGGTTCAGTTGACGGCCTCAAGGTACAGGCGTAGAAATTGACGTAATGGCTGAATTAGGAAATGGCCTCTGTACATTGGGGCTTGAGCTGATATCAGAAGGCCTAGCAACTACTGTCACTGAAGAAGGAATCACTCCAAATGTAGTAGGTTCGTGGCATGGAAATTGTCAGTCAATCTACAGGAACATTCACATTGTACACATAGTGATGCAGGCCGTATAGTTCGCCAAATGAAGTGTTGGTCCGCCAGATGGAGTGAAAAGTTAGTAGAAGCGAGGCATGGGATCGTCAATCTACCGGAACATTCGTAAAGTTGATGGAATGGCGGAGGTAAAAAAGACCAGTGACCCCAGGAACGTTCGTAAGGGAAACGAAGGTAGTCCAGACAGAGCTGCAGTGACCTCTGAACTGAGGGCTTAAGCTAAAAACCGAGTAACCCAAGCTAAGTGAAAGCGCTTTCGGGCGATTCTGTCTGACACCCTCGGTAAACTGCTCCTCTCGGATGACTGAGAGAACTCAACATAATCACTCTTACCGGGAATGGCACCGGTTATCATCACTGGCAATGAAAGGCTGGGATAGGTATCCGCTTCGTGGGAGCAAGACAAGTACACTGCCAGTACAAGACAAGTCTGTCAGGGTACTTCATAGTCACTGTATCATCAAAAGTCTCCGGTACACAAACAGTAGTCCGCCATTGCAAATGCTACCCACAATGCAATAGTGACAAAAAAAAACGGACAACACGGACGTCAATTAACCAGGTGAGTCCCAACCCATAGAATCTGGGTAAAGTGACGCTAGCTACTTGACCAAACATCACTGCTGGTACCACACGCAGAAACTGTGCATAAATAGACCAGCTTGATATGCAGGAATATTGTACGACGCTTCACTGAGTCTTGTTACTGTATACAGACTACTCGAAGCAGCTTTGTGGTGTATCGCTGGGTGTAATCGTGGTCTGTTTCATCAACCTCAGCACCCTTCCTTCACATCATCGTCAAGTTCCTGGACAAATATGTCAAACCGGGTGGTTGTAGAGCTGACATCTACGTCGAAGGGTAGATTCGTTGAATCGAATCATTCATCAAAGGTGAAGATCGGATGGTAGATGACGGAGGAATCTTAAAAATCCAGGATCATCATTCGCTGCTGTAAAGTAGAGGCCTGCGCTACTAACATAACTACCACCTGTACAACCAGCAAAAACGATGCACTAGTAGATAACCAAGAAGTGAATGAAAGCGGCGCATTGGGGCAAAGCTTGGCACTGGACTGAAAGCATTGGTGTGTAGAGATGAGCTAATCAAAACCCAAGGTGCGCTCTGCTGTGCCGAACTGAATGAAAGCGGCACACTGGAGCGAACACTCTCTCTGTTCATAGACACCATAGAATCAGGAAGCGTAACCCCGAAGGCAGGCTCAGCACTAGTAAAACCTGTAGAAATGAGATATCAACGCCGAAAGTTGGAAGAAGTGTTGAAGTAGAACTGCAGTAAAAAAAAGTCACTGTAGGAACTAGTAAACAAGTCATGATGACAGTATGCGCTTAGACGTAACCAGATGATTCGGCGAATGCTGACAGTTCAGCAAACACTGTCGAATCGGCGAATACTGTTGGATCGGCGAATACTGTTGGATCGGCGAACACTGTTGGAGCGGCGAACACTGTTGGAGCGGCAAACACTGTTGGAGCGGCGAATACTGTTGGATCGACGAATACTGTTGGAGCGGCGAATACTGTTGGATTGGCGAATACTGTTGGAGCGGCGAATACTGTTGGAGCGGCGAATACTGTTGGAGCGGCGAACACTGTTGGAGCGGCGAACACTGTTGGAGCGGCGAATACTGTTGGAGCGGCGAATACTGTTGGAGCGGCGAATACTGTCGGATCGGCGAACACTGTTGGATCGGCGAACACTGTTGTCGGCGATCTGGTATGGTGCAGCAATCAGGATCGATTCTGAGATCTAGGTTGGTTCGACGATCTGGATCGAAGAGGTGATCTGGTTCGGTACTGTGATCCGGTTCGGACGCATTCACCATCTAAAGCGCTGAGTCAATCGGGACCGGCGCATCGGTCTAATGAGTTGGACCGAACAAGAGCGGTGAACTGAAGTGAAACGATGCACTGGTCTCGTCTCCCTTGTGAGATCGACGCATTGGTACAAAATGATGAATGGACAACAAGTGCCGCTCCGGTAGTAAACGGCACACTGGAACTAGTTGGTGGTTCATAGACAGGTGGTACAGGAAAGGTGTTGAAAGCGCCGCACTGGATACTGCCATCATGCCTGACGTCACCACAGGAGGATATGAGAGCACCATCATGCCTGACGTCACCACAGGAGGATATGAGAGCACCATCATGCCTGACGTCACCACAGGAGGATATGAGAGCACCATCATGCCTGACGTCACCACAGGAGGATATGAGAGCACCATCATGCCTGACGTCACCACAGGAGGATATGAGAGCACCATCATGCCTGACGTCACCACAGGAGGATATGAGAGCACCATCATGCCTGACGTCACCACAGGAGGATATGAGAGCACCATCATGCCTGACGTCACCACAGGAGGATATGAGAGCACCATCATGCCTGACGTCACCACAGGAGGATATGAGAGCACCATCATGCCTGACGTCACCACAGGAGGATATGAGAGCACCATCATGCCTGACGTCACCACAGGAGGATATGAGAGCACCATCATGCCTGTCGTCACCACAGGAGGATATGAGAGCACCATCATGCCTGACGTCACCACAGGAGGATATGAGAGCACCATCATGCCTGACGTCACCACAGGAGGATATGAGAGCACCATCATGCCCGTCGTCACCACAGGAGGATATGAGAGCACCATCATGCCTGACGTCACCACAGGAGGATATGAGAGCACCACACTGGATACTGCCATCACGCCTGACGTCACCACAGGAGGATATGAGAGCACCATCATGCCTGACGTCACCACAGGAGGATATGAGAGCACCACACTGGATACTGCCATCACGCCTGACGTCACCACAGGAGGATATGAGAGCACCATCATGCCTGACGTCACCGAACTGGAACAAAGCAACCAACTACAACAGCCTATATCTATCTACAATCCACACACAAAGTGAGGATCAGCAGCGGAAAAGTTGCTGTTGCACTGATCACAATGTTTGCATTTCTTAGAAGAACTTCGATTCGATTTATTTCCCATATTGACAATCAAATAATGTCTAACTGCGAGAACAACACATGTCCACTTGATGTAGCGACAAGAAAGAGAATGACAGGCACAGAGCGTCACGTGATCATCTGAGCACGCTTATTGAGATGATTGACAGGTCTGCTATTGGAGTGGGGGCAGAGGTCAGGTGGTCAGAGGCCAGGAAGTTTTGATTCAACTTTGCCTACAGCACGTTTCCACACATGATCGTAGAAGAAGAAGAAAGGTGCATACCGTGAGATAGGATAAGTTTAAAAATTTTATATTCCACATGAACCAAGATATTTATGTTAGCAGTGAGGTCTAACCATCATATGCCTCCACGTAGCTGTTGGTGCAGTAGTAGTCTTGGAAGAGGTTGGTTTCCAGCACACTTATGTTAACCACATTGTCCTCCTGCCCTGCTATGATCCTCCACCAGCACTCAGAGGGCCTGCAAGTAACAGTGTGATGGTGTGACAATATGATGAGTTGGTCGATGATGTGATGTGTGGGAACTGTGTGATGGTGTGACAATATGATGAGTTGGTCGAAGATGTGATGTGTGGTAACTGTGTGATGGTGTGACAATATGATGAGCTGGTTGACGATGTGATGTGTGGGAACTGTGTGATGGTGTGACAATATGATGAGCTGGTTGATGATGTGATGTGTGGTAACTGTGTGATGGTGTGACAATATGATGAGTTGGTCGATGATGTGATGTGTGGGAACTGTGTGATGGTGTGACAATATGATGAGCTGGTTGACGATGTGATGTGTGGTAACTGTGTGATGGTGTGACAATATGATGAGCTGGTTGACGATGTGATGTGTGGTAACTGTGTGATGGTGTGACAATATGATGAGCTGGTTGACGATGGGATGTGTGGTAACTGTGTGATGGTGTGACAATATGATGAGCTGGTTGACGATGTGATGTGTGGTCACTGTGTGATGGTGTGACAATATGATGAGATGGTTGACGATGTGATGTGTGGTCACTGTGTGATGGTGTGACAATATGATGAGTTGGTCGATGATGTGATGTGTGGTAACTGTGTGATGGTGTGACAATATGATGAGCTGGTTGACGATGTGATGTGTGGTAACTGTGTGATGGTGTGACAATATGATGAGCTGGTTGGCGATGTGAACTGTGTGATGTGCGACAATGTGATGGTGGTGTGACAATGTGATGGTGTGACAATATGATGAGCTGGTTGACGATATGATGAGCTGATGTGTGGTAAACTGTGTGATGGTGTGACAATATGATGAGCTGGTTGACGATGTGATGTGTGGTAACTGTGTGATGGTGTGACAATATGATGAGCTGGTTGACGATGTGATGTGTGGTAACTGTGTGATGGTGTGACAATATGATGAGCTGGTTGACGATGTGATGTGTGGTAACTGTGTGATGGTGTGACAATATGATGAGTTGGTTGACAATGTGATGTGTGGTAACTGTGTGATGGTGTGACAATATGATGAGCTGGTTGACGATGTGATGTGTGGTAACTGTGTGATGGTGTGAGAATATGATGAGTTGGTCGATGATGTGATGTGTGGTAACTGTGTGATGGTGTGACAATATGATGAGCTGGTTGACGATGTGATGTGTGGTAACAGTGTGATGGTGTGACAATATGATGAGCTGGTTGACGATGTGATGTGTGGTAACTGTGTGACAATATGATGAGCTGGTTGACGACTTGATGTGTGGTAACTGTGTGATGGTGTGACAATATGATGAGTTGGTTGACGATGTGATGTGTGATAACTGTGTGATGGTGTGACAATATGATGAGCTGGTTGACGATGTGATGTGTGGTAACTGTGTGATGGTGTGACAATATGATGAGCTGGTTGACGATGTGATGTGTGGTAACAGTGTGATGGTGTGACAATATGATGAGCTGGTTGACGATGTGATGTGTGGTAACTGTGTGATGGTGTGACAATATGATGAGCTGGTTGACGATGTGATGTGTGGTAACTGTGTGATGGTGACAATATGATGAGGTGGTTGACGATGTGATGTGTGGTAACTGTGTGATGGTGTGACAATATGATGAGCTGGTTGACGATGTGATGTGTGGTAACTGTGTGATGGTGTGACAATATGATGAGGTGGTTGATGATGTGATGTGTGGTAACTGTGTGATGGTGTGACAATATGATGAGCTGGTTGACGATGTGATGTGTGGTAACTGTGTGATGGTGTGACAATATGATGAGGTGGTTGACGATGTGATGTGTGGTAACTGTGTGATGGTGTGACAATATGATGAGATGGTTGACGATGTGATGTGTGGTAACAGTGTGATGGTGTGACAATATGATGAGATGGTTGACGATGTGATGTGTGGTAACTGTGTGATGGTGTGACAATATGATGAGCTGGTTGACGATGTGATGTGTGGTCACTGTGTGATGGTGTGACAATATGATGAGATGGTTGATGGCGATGTGATGTGTGGTAACAGTGTGATGGTGTGACAATATGATGAGATGGTTGACGATGTGATGTGTGGTAACTGTGTGATGGTGTGACAATATGATGAGCTGGTTGACGATGTGATGTGTGGTCACTGTGTGAAGGTGTGACAATATGATGAGCTGGTTGACCATGTGACGTGTGGTAACTGTGTGCTGTGTGATGATGATATGGTGTGACAATATGATGAGCTGGTTGGCGATGGGATGTGTGGTAACTGTGTGATGGTGTGACAATATGATGAGCTGGTTGACGATGTGATGTGTGGTAACTGTGTGATGGTGTGACAATATGATGAGATGGTTGACGATGTGATGTGTGGTCACTGTGTGATGGTGTGACAATATGATGAGCTGGTTGACCATGTGACGTGTGGTAACTGTGTGCTGTGTGATGATGATATGGTGTGATAATATGATGAGCTGGTTAACAATGTGATGTGTGGTCACTGTGTGATGGTGTGACAATATGATGAGCTGATTGATGATGTGATGTGTGGTCACTGTGTGATGGTGTGACAATATGATGAGCTGGTTGATGTTGTGATGTGTGGTAACTGTGTGCTGTGTGATGATGATATGGTGTGACAATATGATGAGCTGGTTGATGATGTGATGTGTGGTAACTGTGTGATGGTGTGACAATATGATGAGCTTGTTGATGATGTGATGTGTGGTAACTGTGTGATGGTGTGACAATATGATGATCTGGTCGATGATGTGATGTGTGGTAACTGTGTGCTGTCTGATAATGATTTGGTGTGACCTACTTCAGAATGTAGTACTCCAGGGTTAGACTTACCAGACCGGGCCTGTGGGGAAGCCCGACGATGACAGGTTCTGGGCAACAGAACTTCCCTGGAGTTCCTTGTCACAGGAGGAATCTGGAAGGTAACAAACAGAGATATGATTATGTCTTTCTGTGTAATGGTTGGATTGTGTGATGTACTGATGGTGTATTGGTTGGATTGTGTGACGATGTACTGATGGTGTATTGGTTGAAAGGTCATAATGTGGGTAGTTGTGAAGGTATGATGATATGATGGATGGATATGTGTGATGGTTTGATTGCATAATGATGTTCTACGACTGACGATTGAAGCTGGTTGAATAAGTGCTTACCTTTTCGGACAGCCTTGTACTTGATGTTAAACTTTCCTGTATTCCCGATGTAAGATTTGAACTCAGCATATACAGATCTGCTAGAGGACTGGATCCAGACCGTGTCGAAGCCTGCACAGCGCCATGCCAGACTGGGCGAGCTGGTCGATGGGCCTGGAAGCAGTTGTGTTATAGGGGAGGCAACTCACCACTTTGTAAAGCCATGTTTAAATGGAAGGAAACTCAACACTTTGTAAAGCCATGTTTAAACAGGAGGCAACTCACCACTTTGTAAAGCCATGTTTAAATGGAAGGAAACTCAACACTTTGTAAAGCCATGTTTAAATGGAAGGAAACTCAACACTTTGTAAAGCCATGTTTAAACAGGAGGCAACTCACGACTGTGTAAAAGTCATGTTTAAAGGGGAGTTAACTCACCACTGTGTAAAGCCTTGTTTAGAGGGTACGAATAAGGGGAGGCAACTCACCATCAAAGAAAGCTATGTGATCCTGGGAGGAGGTACAGAAGGTGACAGGGGACTGGGATGTGAACTGGGACACCATGAAGGCCACATGGTAGTATGGGCTGAAGGAAGTGAGTCGCCACTGGCACAGCTCATGTCTGCAGGGGGAAAAGCATTAACTCTTTCAATACAACGTAAATTTTTCACAGATGCACGTGGTATCACGTCCAGGCATCTACAACCCTTGCATATGATCGGATTTTTCCATCTGTAGCCTCTGAATTCGATGGACGAGATATTACGTCCAATTTTTAACAATGCTTCCTTATGAGGGAGGTGATTACTTTTCTACTCCTACTAAACATAGTTCACAGTTTTCTAGCCGTGTATTCTCATCCTTTGAATGCAGTTCGTGTACTTTGTGACAGTTCGTGTACTTTGTGACAGTTCGTGTACTTTGTGACAGTTCGTGTACTTTGTGACAGTTCGTGTACTTTGTGACTGTTTGTGTACTTTGTGAGTGTTCGTGTACTTTGTGACAGTTCGTGTACTTTGTGACAGTTCGTGTACTTTGTGACAGTTCGTGTACTTTGTGACAGTTCGTGTACTTTGTGACTGTGCATTATTAAGGATTTACTGGAGTATCTCCCCTGGTCAAAGCCATGCGCTATATGATCTTGACATTCGGTGACCACTCATAGCTGGTCGTGGAACATCGTATAGAACTGCAAGCCAAGTTCTGTCATTTGTGATGATGCCAGTAACTGGTACGACGTTTGACGATTGTTAGCAATGTTCTTTGACTGTTGACTGTTTTTATAACTGTTACCACAGGTAACACTCATTTCATCACTCTTTGGATGTCATGACCCTATAATCCTAAGTGATGACATAAATCTACTAAAGTAGTAGTAGTATAGTCACAGGATTGAAAACAATTGTCACAATTATCACACTGCTGACTGGGAGTTCAGTTATGTTTCTCTTTTTAGAAAAAAACCTGCAATTTCAATGTTTCTGGGCTAAAGATGACCTAATGTTTTCTCTTTTAGTCTGGAATATTTCAATAAAAGTGAATAAAGATGTTTTGAAAAAAATCAGTTCATATGGAGTTATATGTTATGTTCCTCTTGAATGGTCCATGGCAACCGTTGTAACCATGGATATATATCACTTCCCTCGTATGTAAGTGTCATGTTGCTAAAAATAGTCTCGTGTTAAAGGGTTGTGACCCCTCAGATGTGATATTTCGTCCTTCGAATGGAAAGAGTTAAACCTGAATACTGTCACAACGTCTTGATGCAGCAGCTGCCCTATAACAGTATATTATACGTTATCACATCATGTCAAGGGAAATACGGTGTTTTATCAGTCCTCAGTAAGGTTGTATTCCCCGTATTGGTTGTATGACCAATATATAATATATGTGGTAATAATATATATAAGGTTTCTGTGACACACAAACTACAAACAGGCCACTAAACGTTGCTGAAATATCTGTGATCGATATCAGTGATCAGTATCTATTAGCAGTATCTGTGATCGATATCAGTGATCAGTATCTATTAGAAGTATCTGTGATCAGTATCTATTAGCAGTATCTGTGATAATTATCTGTGATCATTATCACTTGTGACATGCAAATCTACAACAAAGCAGCTGTTCTTGTACTTACGGCCAGTAGGTGTTTGGATAGTTCGGAGAATACAACGATTGTTCTTCCAAGGTCACCTGAAGGTCGACTATTTTATCTTGATCACAGATACCTGTAACACCATCACACAAGAATACAATCAGACCTGGTACACCATCACACAAGAATACAATCAGACCTGTAACACCATCACACAAGAATACAATCAGACCTGTAACACCATCACACGGGAATACAATCAGACCTGTAACACCATCACACAAGAATACAATCAGACCTGGTACACCATCACACAAGAAAACAATCAGACCTGTAACACGATCACACAATAATACAATCAGACCTGTAACACCATCACACAGGAATACAATCAGACCTGTAACACCATCACACAAGAATACAATCAGACCTGTAACACCATCACATGGGAATACAATCAGACCTGTAACACCATCACACAAGAATACAATCAGACCTGTAACACCATCACATGGGAATACAATCAGACCTGTAACACCATCACACAAGAATACAATCAGACCTGGTACACCATCACACAAGAATACAATCAGACCTGGAACACCATCACACAAGAATACAATCAGACCTGGTACACCATCACACAGGAATACAATCAGACCTGTAACACCATCACACAGGAATACAATCAGACCTGTAACACCATCACATGGGAATACAATCAGACCTGTAACACCATCACACAAGAATACAATCAGACCTGTAACACCATCACACAGGAATACAATCAGACCTGTAACACCATCACACAAGAATACAATCAGACCTGTAACACCATCACACAAGAATACAATCAGACCTGTAACACCATCACACAAGAATACAATCAGACCTGGTACACCATCACACAAGAATACAATCAGACCTGTAACACCATCACACAGGAATACAATCAGACCTGTAACACCATCACACAAGAATACAATCAGACCTGTAACACCATCACACAAGAATACAATCAGACCTGTAACACCATCACACAGGAATACAATCAGACCTGGTACACCATCACACAAGAATACAATCACACCTGTAACACCATCACACAAGAATACAATCAGACCTGTAACACCATCACACAAGAATACAATCAGACCTGGTACACCATCACACAATAATACAATCAGACCTGTAACACCATCACACTATAATACAATCAGACCTGTAACACCATCACACAAGAATACAATCAGACCTGTAACACCATCACACAGGAATACAATCAGACCTGTAACACCATCACACAAGAATACAATCACACCTGTAACACCATCACACAAGAATACAATCAGACCTGGTACACCATCACACAATAATACAATCAGACCTGTAACACCATCACACAGGAATACAATCAGACCTGTAACACCATCACACAGGAATACAATCAGACCTGTAACACCATCACACAAGAATACAATCAGACCTGTAACACCATCACACAAGAATACAATCAGACCTGGTACACCACCACACAAGAATACAATCAGACCTGTAACACCATCACACAAGAATATAATCACATCTGTAACACCATCACACAGGAAAAGAATCAGACCTGGTACACCATCACACAAGAAAAGAATCAGACCTGGTACACCATCACACAGGAAAAGAATGAGACCTGGTACACCATCACACAGGAATACAATCATACCTGTAACACCATCACACAGGAATACAATCAGACCTGGTACACCATCATACAGGAAAAGAATGAGACCTGTAACACCACCACACAAGAATACAATCAGACCTGTAACATCATCACACAAGAATACAATCACATCTGTAACACTATCACACAAGAATACAATCAGACCTGGTACACCATCACACAAGAACACAATCAGACCTGTAACACCATCACACACAAACACATACAGACCTACCTTGTGAGGCGTAGTAATACAGTGGCACGACACTGCGTGGCATGTCTACTTCCGGGAGCGTGGGTAGATACAGCGCTGTTCCATAGACACGGTACTCTTGGCTGTTCAAGAGTGGGCACAACTTGGGGACCTGGTACTGTGCCAGCTCAGCTGATGCTGTCAGATTATTACACAGAGTAGAGTAACATTCACAGTGTTGACACGCTAGGTATTAACTAATATGCCAAACATAAATGTTATAGACAAGTTATAAAAATAACCCTAAATAAACAAGTACTAAAGCACTTTGCATGAAATTTGCTGACATATCGTGCGTGGCCCATGTACTTGGTGCACAGTGAAGTTACCTGAAGTCCACACACCTGATAGTGAAAGCTGAAACATGGTTGGTGAGCCTCTGAACATAGTTGACAACATGGTAATTTCAACCTAAACTGCGTGTACGTCATGCCACAACTTACAGAAAATCAGCGTCTCCACGCCATAGGAATGAAGCAGCCAGACATTTTGGTGTCCATTGAAATATGATCTCATCTCTATGGAGACATTTTCAATATAAGGGGAACATGAAAAATTTGGCTCAGACCGATTGTCCACCCATGACATAATGTCAGCAAGACAGCCACATTCAGCTGATCCATCTAAGGAATTGATTCTAGACTGCCAGTTTGACTACTTGGACCATCAGTGCTAGGACTGTACAGAACAGACTGAGAGAGCACCACATCCTGCCGTGTGGTGGCCTGCAATACGTCCGATTTTGCTCCAACGTCACTGACAGGGACGTCTTCCCTGATGCAGACATCATCTCTGGTACAGGAGACAAGATCGGGATAGTGTTTTGGTCATTGACAAGTCGAAATTTCATCTGGCCAGCTAAGATGGCAGGGCAAGGGTTTACAAATGGCGAGGTGAATGGTATGCTGATGCGTGCGTTGTTCAACGTCGACAGTTTCAACAAAGTTATGGAATGAGGAGGCATCACATCTCATGGTCGGACACAACTTGTCATTGTCAAGGGAAATCTTACAGGATGAGATCATTGGGCCTCATGGTCGGACACAACTTGTCATTGTCAAGGGAAATCTCACAGGATGAAATCATTGGGCCTCATGGTCGGACACAACTTGTCATTGTCAAGGGAAATCTTACAGGATGAGATCATTGGGCCTCATGGTCGGACACAACTTGTCATTGTCAAGGGAAATCTTACAGGATGAGATCATTGGGCCTCATGGTCGGACACAACTTGTCATTGTCAAGGGAAATCTTACAGGATGAGATCATTGGGCCTCATGGTCGGACACAACTTGTCATTGTCAAGGGAAATCTCACAGGATGAAATCATTGGGCCTCATGGTCGGACACAACTTGTCATTGTCAAGGGAAATCTTACAGGATGAGATCATTGGGCCTCATGGTCGGACACAACTTGTCATTGTCAAGGGAAATCTTACAGGATGAGATCATTGGGCCTCTTGGTCGGACACAACTTGTCATTGTCAAGGGAAATCTCACAGGATGAGATCATTGGGCCTCATGGTCGGACACAACTTGTCATTGTCAATGGAAATCTTACAGGATGAGATCATTGGGCCTAGTTGGTACAAGAATTGGTTCACACATGGAACATTCCCCAAGCTTTCTTCAATTGTTTAGTGTCGTCTATGTGTCGTCTATGTGTCGTCATTGTCAAGCCTGCATCAATGCCAATGGTGGACACACACGATACTGAATTTGTGAACTGACGTTTGACACCACATCTCTTCAAGGGCGTGTTATGATGCCCAGACTCAAAACATACAGATTTGGATAACACTACAAATCATGTTACTATTTTTTTGCATTAAAAAATGGCAAAACATCAAATAGTTTACTCCAGTAGTGTAGGTGACATTGTCAGGGCAGGTGGTGTTGTCATGGTCACGAGCAGGGAGATAACCCTTACCTGTGTACACCTGTATGTAGGTGGCATTGTCAGGGCAGGTGGTGTTGTCATGGTCACGAGCAGGGAGATAACCCTTACCTGTGTACACCTGTATGTAGGTGGCATTGTCAGGGCAGGAGGTGTTGCCATGGTCACGAGAAGGGAGATAACCCTTACCTGTGTACACCTGTATGTAGTTGGCATTGTCAGGGCAGGAGGTGTTGCCATGGTCACGAGAAGGGAGATAACCGTTACCTGTGTACACCTGTATGTAGGTGGCATTGTCAGGGCAGGTGGTGTTGTCATGGTCACGAGCAGGAGATAACCCTTACCTGTGTACACCTGTATGTAGGTGGCATTGTCAGGGCAGGTGGTGTTGTCATGGTCACGAGCAGGGAGATAACCCTTACCTGTGTACACCTGTATGTAGGTGGCATTGTCAGGGCAGGAGGTGTTGCCATGGTCACGAGAAGGGAGATAACCCTTACCTGTGTACACCTGTATGTAGTTGGCATTGTCAGGGCAGGAGGTGTTGCCATGGTCACGAGAAGGGAGATAACCGTTACCTGTGTACACCTGTATGTAGGTGGCATTGTCAGGGCAGGTGGTGTTGTCATGGTCACGAGCAGGGAGATAACCCTTACCTGTGTACACCTGTATGTAGGTGGCATTGTCAGGGCAGGTGGTGTTGTCATGGTCACGAGCAGGGAGATAACCCTTACCTGTGTACACCTGTATGTAGGTGGCATTGTCAGGGCAGGTGGTGTTGTCATGGTCACGAGCAGGGAGATAACCCTTACCTGTGTACACCTGTATGTAGGTGGCATTGTCAGGGCAGGAGGTGTTGCCATGGTCACGAGAAGGGAGATAACCCTTACCTGTGTACACCTGTATGTAGTTGGCATTGTCAGGGCAGGAGGTGTTGCCATGGTCACGAGAAGGGAGATAACCGTTACCTGTGTACACCTGTATGTAGGTGGCATTGTCAGGGCAGGTGGTGTTGTCATGGTCACGAGCAGGGAGATAACCCTTACCTGTGTACACCTGTATGTAGGTGGCATTGTCAGGGCAGGAGGTGTTGCCATGGTCACGAGAAGGGAGATAACCCTTACCTGTGTACACCTGTATGTAGGTGGCATTGTCAGGGCAGGTGGTGTTGTCATGGTCACGAGCAGGGAGATAACCCTTACCTGTGTACACCTGTATGTAGGTGGCATTGTCAGGGTAGGTGGTGTTGTCATGGTCACGAGCAGGGAGATAACCCTTACCTGTGTACACCTGTATGTAGGTGGCATTGTCAGGGCAAACGACAGATGGGTTGAAGGAAGCGGCTCCAGGGTAGGTAACTCCCGCGTCAAGCATCTTCATGCTGCTGTTCCTCATCTTGACATGCCAGATACACTCTGAGGCCCTGGAACGTCACGACACATTTGGTCAGTGTGAACAGAACACGCTGAGCTACTGGTAGACACAATACTCAAACACTGGACATGTTATTGTTTCAATAAATCATCATGTTTTGGTATTTTTAGTATCATATTTTGCTGCATTTAACTGACAATTATATATATATATTTCTTATTGACAGTGATAAAATTTTGAGAATGCTAACTATAAGTTGTAACCTCGCGTTATCAATATTCGCGCACCTCACACATTTCGGAGCGGTATGCGGAATTAACAAGGCATGTGAAAATCAACAATTATACAAACCTTTATCAATATAAAATGTTGATAAAAACATAAGTTTCAGCCTTTGACACTTCACTTTCATAGCGGGACGAAGCCATCATGCACACAACAGTATCAAGGTCAGCTGTGCACTAAGTCATCAATATTCGTGATAGGTAAAATCCGGACAAACAGTATGGCGAATAGTCTACGCCAAACAACTGATAACGTCATCACTTTGGAGACATTTACTGAACAAACACAAGCATAGTTTCGTAATTCAATAATTATAACTATTTGATGTCAGCGAATTTACATTACGCCAGGATATATCTACAATACCGATCCTATCTCACGTAGTGCACTTTCTGTTGCTCTTTCGACTGTGGAGTGGAAACAACCATAAACATTCAACCCCTTGCGATTCTCAGCACAAACTAACAGGGTGTGTGGGCAGTCCCGAGGTATAGGATCTCAGCCTATAATTCATCAGGTCCCGAGGTACAGGATCTCACCCTATAATTCATCAGGTCCAGAGGTACATTATCTCACCCTGTAATTCATCAGGTCCCAAGGTACATGATCTCACTCTATAATTCATCAGGTCCCGAGGTACATGATCTCACCTATAATTCATCAGGTCCCGAGGTACAGGATCTCACCCTATAATTCATCAGGTCCCGAGGTACAGGATCTCACCCTATAATTCATCAGGTCCCGAGGTACAGGATCTCACCCTATAATTCATCAGGTCCCGAGGTACAGGATCTCACCCTATAATTCATCAGGTCCCGAGGTACAGGATCTCACCCTATAATTCATCAGGTCCGAGGTACATGAACTCAGACTATAATTCATCAGGTCCCGAGGTACATGAACTCAGACTATAATTCATCAGGTCCCGAGGTACATTATCTCACCCTATAATTCATCAGGTCCTGAGGTACAGGATCTTAGCCTATAATTCACCAAAGGACAAATCACAGAGGTAAGAGTCAGGTTGACTGCTTCGCCCCGATTCCCAGCCCCGGATCCAAGGATCTTTCAGTTCTCTGTCCCAGATGGCGAGTTCATTCAGCTTAAGGGCAAAGGGGCTCGGTAAGCTCTCTGTTCGAGATTTTGTCCCAACCTAAGCAGTTGACCCTCACTTAACCCTACTAAGCTTAGTCCGTGATTGACAGGGAACACAGGTGAAGAAAGCTTTGAATTCTCCATTGCATTCGGAATTCATATTCCTACCACAGAGTGATGTTATGGCATGCTGTTTTGACAACGTATTACATTTCAAGATGATAGCGTTTGGACTACTTCAGTTTTGTAAAGTGGTGAGTTTCAAGTAGTTGCAGCAATCTTGACTCAGAAGTAGAACCTTCTTGGTGAAGGGAGAAGAACCTGAACAGTAGCGAACCTGGTCACAAGAGATCAGACAGACAGGAGTCTCCACTTGGTCGGTGACGGGATAGGGCGCCAGTGATGAACAGTTTGGACGATATAGGACGCCAGTGATGAGCAGTTTGGACGATATAGGGCGCCAGTGATGAGCTGTCTGGATGAGATAAGGCACCAGTGATGAACAGTCTTGACGATATAGGGCGCCAGTGATGAACAGCTTTGACGATATAGGGCACAAGTGATGAACAGTCTGGATGGGATAGGGCACCAGTGATGAGCAGTTTGGACGATATAGGGCGCCAGTGATGAGCTGTCTGGATGAGATAAGGCACCAGTGATGAACAGTCTTGACGATATAGGGCGCCAGTGATGAACAGTCTTGACGATATAGGGCACCAGTGATGAACAGTCTGGACAGGATAGGGCGCCAGTAATGAGCAGTCTGGACGATATAGGGCGCCAGTGATGAGCAGTCTTGACAATATAGGGCGCCAGTGATGAGCAGTCTTGACGATATACGGCGCCAGTGATGAGCAGTCTGGATGAGATAAGGCACCAGTGATGAACAGTCTGGACGATATAGGGCGCCAGTGATGAACAGTCTGGACGGGATAGGGCGCCAGTAATGAGCAGTCTTGACGATATAGGGCGCCAGTGATGAGCAGTCTTGACGATATAGGGCGCCAGTGATGAACAGTCTTGACGATATAGGGTGCCAGTGATGAGCAGTCTGGACGATATAGGGCACAAGTGATGAACAGTCTGGACGGGATAGGTCGCCAGTGATGAGCAGTCTGGACGATATAGGGCGCCAGTGATGAGCAGTCTTGATAATATAGGGTGCCAGTGATGAACAGTCTTGACGATATAGGGCGCCAGTGATGAACAGTCTGGACGGGATAGGGCGCCAGTGATGAGCAGTCTGGACAGGATAGGGCGCCAGTGATGAACAGTCTGGATGATATAGGGCGCCAGTGATGAACAGTCTTGACGATATAGGGCGCCAGTGATGAGCAGTCTGGACGATATAGGGTGCCAGTGATGAACAGTCTTGACGATATAGGGTGCCAGTGATGAACAGTCTTGACGATATAGGGCGCCAGTGATGAACAGTCTGGACGGGATAGGGCGCCAGTGATGAGCAGTCTGGACAATATAGGGCACCAGTGATGAGCAGTCTGGATGATATAGGGTGCCAGTGATGAACAGTCTGGACAATATAGGGCGCCAGTGATGAGCAGTCTTGACGATATAGGGCGCCAGTGATGAGCAGTCTGGACAATATAGGGCGCCAGTAATGAGCAGTCTGGACGATATAGGGCGCCAGTGATGAACAGTCTGGATTGGATAGGGCGCCAGTGATGAGCAGGCTGGTTGAGAAGGGCTTCAGTGATGAACAGTGTCGACGAGATAAGGTTGATATAACATCCATACGGTTGAAGTAACACCCATATGGCCAATGTAACACCCATACGGTTGATTAAACACCCATACGGTTGATGTAACACCCATACAGTTGATGGAACACCCATACGGTTGATGGAACACCCATACGGTTGATGGAACATCCATACGGTTGATGGAACACCCATATGGTTGATGTAACACCTATACAGTTGATGGAACATTATCAAATAACTGTAATACATCCCATGAAATGTGTTATCTGGTCTGTGACAACCTTGAGCTGATCATGTGCAAACGATAGAATATGTACTTGATCTTACGTTGAAGCATGAGCAACCAACATCCCAGTGGTGGGAGCATCAGATTAATGCAGGCAATGTCCCACAGAGATGACCGGGATCCATAATCCAGGAGGTATCTTCTGCACTAGAACTGATGAGGCTCACTCGGGTGCGGTTCCACACTGACTGAACCATGAGGAATAGGAGTCTCCACTTTGTCGGTAATGAGCACCCTGGACAGGATAGGGTGAGATCCATGAGGGACAGGCGATTGACTGGTGAACATTACACAAGATGGCAGTCAGAGGGATGCAGGCTTCCAGCTACCACAAAAGATGGCAGTCAAAGGGTTGCAGGGACGGCGACCATCACACAAGATGGCAGACAGAGGGTTGCAGGCTTCCAACCATCACACAAGATGGCAGTCAGAGGGTTGCAGGGACGGCGACCATCACACAAGATGGCAGTCAGAGGGATGCAGGCTTCCAACCATCACACAAGATGGCAGTCAGAGGGTTGCAGGGACGGCGACCATCACACAAGATGGCAGACAGAGGGTCGCAGGCTTCCAACTATCACACAAGATGGCAGTCAGAGGGTTGCAGGGACGGCAACAATCACACAAGACATGGACGCCAACCATCACACAAGATGGCAGTCAGAGGGTTGCAGGGACGGCAACCATCACACAAGACAGGGACGCCAACCATCACACAAGATGGCAGTCAGAGGGTTGCACACTTCCAACCATCACACAAGACGGCAGTCAGAGGGCTGCAGGGACGGCAACCATCACACAAGACAGGGACGCCAACCATCACACAAGATGGCAGTCAGAGGGTTGCAGGGATGGCGACCATCACACAAGATGGCAGTCAGAGGGTTGCAGGCTTCCAACCATCACACAAGATGGCAGTCAGAGGGTTGCAGGCTTCCAACCATCACACAAGATGGCAGACAGAGGGTTGCAGGCTTCCAACCATCACACAAGATGGAAGTCAGAGGGTTGCAGGCTTCCAACCATCACACAAGATGGCAGACAGAGGGTTGCAGGCTTCCAACTATCACACAACATGGCAGTCAGAGGGTTGCAGGGACGGCAACCATCACACAAGACAGGGACGCCAACCATCACACAAGATGGCAGTCAGAGGGTTGCAGGCTTCCAACCATCACACAAGATGGCAGACAGAGGGTTGCAGGCTTCCAACCATCACACAAGATGGCAGTCAGAGGGTTGCAGGCTTCCAACCATCACACAAGATGGCAGACAGAGGGTTGCAGGCTTCCAACCATCACACAAGATGGCAGTCAAAGGGTTGCAGGGACAGCGACCATCACACAAGATGGCAGACAGAGGGTTGCAGGCTTCCAACCATCACACAAGATGGCAGTCAGAGGGTTGCAGGGACGGCGACCATCACACAAGATGGCAGTCAGAGGGATGCAGGCTTCCAACCATCACACAAGATGGCAGTCAGAGGGTTGCAGGGACGGCGACCATCACACAAGATGGCAGACAGAGGGTCGCAGGCTTCCAACTATCACACAAGATGGCAGTCAGAGGGTTGCAGGGACGGCAACAATCACACAAGACATGGACGCCAACCATCACACAAGATGGCGTCAGAGGGTTGCACACTTCCAACCATCACACAAGATGGCAGTCAGAGGGTTGCAGGGACGGCAACCATCACACAAGACAGGGACGCCAACCATCACACAAGATGGCAGTCAGAGGGTTGCAGGGATGGCGACCATCACACAAGATGGCAGTCAGAGGGTTGCAGGCTTCCAACCATCACACAAGATGGCAGTCAGAGGGTTGCAGGCTTCCAACCATCACACAAGATGGCAGACAGAGGGTTGCAGGCTTCCAACCATCACACAAGATGGCAGTCAGAGGGTTGCAGGCTTCCAACCATCACACAAGATGGCAGACTGAGGGTTGCAGGCTTCCAACTATCACACAACATGGCAGTCAGAGGGTTGCAGGGACGGCAACCATCACACAAGACAGGGACGCCAACCATCACACAAGATGGCAGTCAGAGGGTTGCAGGCTTCCAACCATCACACAAGATGGCAGACAGAGGGTTGCAGGCTTCCAACCATCACACAAGATGGCAGTCAGAGGGTTGCAGGCTTCCAACCATCACACAAGATGGCAGACAGAGGGTTGCAGGCTTCCAACCATCACACAAGATGGCAGTCAGAGGGTTGCAGGGATGGTGACCATCACACAAGATGGCAGTCAGAGGGTTGCATGCTTCCAACCATCACACAAGACGGCAGTCAGAGGGTTGCAGGAATGGCGACCATCACACAAGATGGCAGTCAGGGGGTTGCAGGGATGGCGACCATCACACAATATGGCAGTCAGAGGGTTGCACGCTTCCAGCTACCACACAAGATGGCAGTCAGAGGGTTGCAGGCTTCCAACCATCACACAAGATGGCAGTCAGAGGGTTGCAGGCTTCCAACCATCGCACAAGATGGCAGACAGAGGGTTGCAGGCTTCCAACCATCACACAAGATGGCAGTCAGAGGGTTGCAGGCTTCCAACCATCACACAAGATGGCAGACAGAGGGTTGCAGGCTTCCAACCATCACACAAGATGGCAGTCAGAGGGTTGCAGGGATGGCGACCATCACACAAGATGGCAGTCAGAGGGTTGCATGCTTCCAACCATCACACAAGATGGCAGTCAGAGGGTTGCAGGGATGGCGACCATCACACAAGATGGCTGTCAGAGGGTTGCAGGCTTCCAACCATCACACAAGATGGCTGTCAGAGGGTTGCAGGGATGGCGACCATCACACAAGATGGCAGTCAGAGGGTTGCAGGCTTCCAACCATCACACAAGATGGCAGTCAGAGGGTTGCAGTGACAGCGACCATCACACAAGATGGCAGGCAGAGGGTTGCAGGGATGGCGACCATCACACAAGATGGCAGTCAAAGGGTTGCAGGCTTCCAACCATCACACAAGATGGCAGTCAGAGGGTTGCAGGGACGGCGACCATCACACAAGATGGCAGACAGAGGGTCGCAGGCTTCCAACCATCACACAAGATGGCAGTCAGAGGGTTGCAGGGACGGCGACCATCACACAAGATGGCAGTCAGAGGGTTGCAGGGATGGTGACCATCACACAAGATGGCAGTCAGAGGGTTGCAGGGATGGTGACCATCACACAAGATGGCAGTCAGAGGGTTGCAGGGATGGCAACCATCACACAAGATGGCAGTCAGAGGGTTGCAGGTTTGGCTGATCTGTAGACACATCTGAAGGTGGAACAGATGGCACAGAACCTGCTGAGGTAATGTCTGAGGGAGCGTCTCGGAAATCATAGTGTGTCGGGCATGGGAAGTTTTGACAAGGAAGCCTTCACTGTAAAAGTTTCATCTTCCTTGAGGCGAACTGTTCGAACTCTTCAGATCTTTGTTTGAGTCTCTATCCTGTATGCATCTTCCTTCAGGCGAACTGTTCGAACTCTTCAGATCTCTGCTTGAGTCTCTATCCTGTATGCATCTTCCTTCAGGCGAACTGTTCGAACTCTTCAGATCTCTGCTTGAGTCTCTATCCTGTATGCATCTTCCTTCAGGCGAACTGTTCGAACTCTGCACATCTCTGCTTGAGTCTCTATCCTGTATGCATCTTCCTTGAGGCGAACTGTTCGAACTCTTCAGATCTCTGCTTGAGTCTCTATCCTGTATGCATCTTCCTTCAGGCGAACTGTTCGAACTCTTCAGATCTCTGCTTGAGTCTCTATCCTGTATGCATCTTCCTTGAGGCGAACTGTTCGAACTCTTCAGATCTCTGCTTGAGTCTCTATCCTGTATGCATCTTCCTTCAGGCGAACTGTTCGAACTCTTCAGATCTCTGCTTGAGTCTCTATCCTGTATGCATCTTCCTTGAGGCGAACTGTTCGAACTCTGCACATCTGTGCTTGAGTCTCTATCCTGTATGCATCTTCCTTGAGGCGAACTGTTCGAACTCTTCAGATCTCTGCTTGATTCTCTATCCTGTATGCAACTTAAACCAGCTTTTCACGTACCATTTAAGAATATTGAGCATTCATCTGCACGGACCAAGACAGTCACATGATCAACCAGGGTTATGTCACATGATCAACCAGGGTCATGTCACATGATCAACCACGGACCTGAGAGGTCTTATATCAGTAAATGGATCAGGGGGTGTTTGGGAAAGCTGTTCAGAGAGGCTGAAAACTTTGTTCAAGGTTGTTTCCTCTCAACAGTTAAAGAACAAATGAAAATGCATTATGTGAGATAGGATTCAATAAAACAATTGTATATTCCTGTCTTCAACATCTGTCTACCCCAATCTAGCGTCTACCGTGTCTACCCTCATTCTGCCCAACTGCCTACTTCTGTGAACCCCTGTCCACTTCTGTCAACCAATCTCACTAACACACACATCACTAACACACACATCACTAACACACACATCACTAGCACACACATCACTAACACACACATCACTAGCATACACATCACTAACATACACATCACTAACACACACATCACTAGCATACACATCACTAACATACACATCACTAACACACACATCACTAACATAAACATCACTAGCATACACATCACTAACATAAACATCACTAACATACACATCACTAACACAAACATCACTAACATACACATCACTAACACACACATCACTAACATACACATCACTAACATAAACATCACTAACACACACATCACTAGCATACACATCACTAACATACACATCACTAACATACACATCACTAACACACACATCACTAACACACACATCACTAGCATACACATCACTAACATACACATCACTAGCATACACATCACTAACATACATCACTAACACACACATCACTAACACATACATCACTAGCACACACATCACTAACACACATCACTAACACACACTTCACTAGCATACACATCACTAACACACACATCACTAACACACACATCACTAGCACACACATCACTAACACACACATCACTAGCATCCACATCACTAACACACATCACTAACACACACTTCACTAGCATACACATCACTAACACACACATCACTAACATACACATCACTAACACACACATCACTAGCACACACATCACTAACACACATCACTAACACACACTTCACTAGCATACACATCACTAACACACACATCACTAACACACACATCACTAGCACACACATCACTAACATACATCACTAACACACACATCACTAGCATACACATCACTAACATACATCACTAACACACACATCACTAACACACACATCACTAGCATACACATCACTAACATACATCACTAACACACACATCACTAACACACACATCTCTAATTATGTCAACCAATGTATATAATTCTGTCAACCCCTGAGTACTTTGGTCAACAACTGTCTACTTCTAACAAACAGTGTCTACTTCTGTCAACCCCTGTCTACTTCTGTCAAGTAGTGTTTACTTTTGTCAAGCAGTGTCTACTTCTGTCAACCCCTGTCTACTTCTGTCAAGTAGTGTTTACTTTTGTCAAACAATGTCTACTTCTGTCAACACCTGTCTACTTCTGTCAAGTAGTGTTTACTTTTGTCAAACAATGTCTACTTCTGTCAACAACTGTCTACTTCTGTCAAGTAGTGTTTACTTTTGTCAAGCAGTGTCTACTTCTGTCAACAACTGTCTACTTCTGTCAACCAGTGTCTACTTCTGTCAACCCCTGTCTACTTCTGTCAAGTAGTGTTTACTTTTGTCAAGCAGTGTCTACTTCTGTCAACCAGTGTCTACTTCTGTCAACCAGTGTCTACTTCTGTCCCACTGTCTACTTGTGTCTAGCCCTGTCTATTTCTCCCTGTGTCTATACACCCACCTGTTGTATTCCATGACTGTGTAGGAACGGAGAGTTGTTGCGGCGAGGGTTCGCACTCCAGCCTCACCTGGACACATGATACACATTAAACGTTCATCATAAACACTTTGTAGTGTAAACCTTATATAACCTGTAAATGGCAGTTACAAGTGTGTCACGTATAGGGAAATTATGCCAACTCGTTACTGTAAGATATATGCTGTCATCATTCCTCACCACTTTCAGCAGTATTGACGACAGTATCATGTATGCCGCCATGTGAATCACATTGAATCACTCTACATTATTCCTGAATTTCAATTAGTCACTACTACTAAATGCTAACATCGTATTATTGAACAGGAAATATTGGCAGAACACTGGGTAATTCAACATAAAATGCATTAAAAATAATTACCAAAGTTCCATCATTAACCAACATAAAACACTTACCCACACTTCATGGCCTTATATCTTATAACACTACATAACATTCTACACTGAAATACCAGCGCCTTGAGCATGCACCAGTTGTGTGGACATGTGCGCTATAGAAATATCCTATACATCTAAGTGAGTGTCTTTAGTTTTACGCCACCTTCAGAAATATTCCAGCAATATCACAGTGAGAGACACCAGAAATGGGCTTCACACATTGTACCCATGTGGGGAATCGAACCTAGGTCTTCAGCGTGACTAGAGAACACTTGAACCACTAGGCTACCCCACTGCCCCTTACACTGTAAGTTGCGCAACACCAACACAACACTACAGGTGCTATAAATATAATATATGCTGTATGTCGTACACTCTGGGCTGGCTTGTATCTTCATCACATAGGCTGACTTCTGGGAGTAGGGTGTGGAGAGGATGGTCGACTCTATAAACATCTCAGGGCTGACCACTCGTGAAAACATGTCCGACATTGCACATGCCGACACCAGCTGCATGGAGGAGTTGTCTGCCCCTGGAATCAAGATTGGTACGAATCTGTGTGTACATCATCACTAACATACATCACTAACATACACATCACTAACATAAACATCACTAACACACATCACTAACACACACATCACTAACACACACATCACTAGCATACACATCACTAACATACACATCACTAACACACACATCACACTAACACACACATCACTAACACACACATCACTAACATACACATCACTAACACACACATCACTAACACACACATCACTAACATACATCACTAACATACACATCACTAACACACACATCACTAACATACACATCACTAACATACACATCACTAACATACACATCACTAACATACACATCACTAACATACACATCACTAACATACACATCACTAACATACACATCACTAACATACACATCACTAACATACACATCACTAACACACACTATCACTAACACTAACACACATCACTAACATACATCACTAACATACACATCACTAACATACACATCACTAACACACATCACTAACATACACATCACTAACATACACATCACTAACATACACATCACTAACACATACATCACTAACATACACATCACTAACATACATCACTAACACACACATCACTAACATACACATCACTAACATACATCACTAACATAACATCACTAACATACACTCACTAACATACATCACTAACATACACATCACTAACATACACATCACTAACACACACATCACTAACACACATCACTAACACACATCACTAACACACACATCACTAACATACATCACTAACATACACATCACTAACATACACATCACTAACATACACATCACTAACACACACATCACTAACATACACATCACTAACATACACATCACTAACACACATCACTAACATACACATCACTAACATACACATCACTAACATACACATCACTAACATACACATCACTAACATACATCACTAACATACACATCACTAACACACACATCACTAACATACACATCACTAACATACACATCACTAACACACACATCACTAACACACACATCACTAACATACATCACATCACAACATACATCACTAACATACACATCACTAACATACATCACTAACATACATCACTAACATACATCACTAACAAACACATCACTAACATACACATCACTAACATACATCACTAACATACACATCACTAACATACACATCACTAACATACACATCACTAACATACATCACTAACATACACATCACTAACATACATCACTAACATACATAACATACACATCACATCACTAACATACACATCACTAACATACACATCACTAACATACACATCACTAACATACACATCACTAACATACACATCACTAACATACATCACTAACATACACATCACTAACATACACATCACTAACATACATCACTAACATACATACACTATCACACTAACATACACATCACTAACATACACATCACTAACATACACATCACTAACATACACATCACTAACATACACATCACTAACATACACATAACATACACATCACTAACATACACATCACTAACATACACATCACTAACATACATCACTAACATACACATCACTAACATACATCACTAACATACACATCACTAACATACACATCACTAACATACACATCACTAACATACACATCACTAACATACACATCACTAACATACACATCACTAACATACACATCACTAACATACACATCACTAACATACACATCACTAACATACACATCACTAACACACACATCACTAACATACACATCACTAACATACACATCACTAACATACACACATCACTAACATACACATCACTAACATACACATCACTAACATACACATCACTAACATACACATCACTAACATACACATCACTAACATACACATCACTAACATACACATCACTAACATACACATCACTAACATACACATCACTAACATACATCACTAACATACACATCACTAACATACACATCACTAACATACATCACTAACACACACATCACTAACATACACATCACTAACATACACATCACTAACATACACATCACTAACACACACATCACTAACATACACATCACTAACATACACATCACTAACATACACATCACTAACATACACATCACTAACATACACATCACTAACACACACATCACTAACACACACATCACTAACATACATCACTAACATACATCACTAACATACACATCACTAACATACATACTAACATACATCACTAACACACACATCACTAACATACACATCACTAACATACACATCACTAACATACACATCACTAACATACACATCACTAACATACACATCACTAACATACACATCACTAACATACACATCACTAACACACACATCACTAACATACATCACTAACATACACATCACTAACATACACATCACTAACATACACACACATCACTAACATACATCACTAACACACACATCACTAACATACACATCACTAACATACACATCACTAACATACACATCACTAACACACACATCACTAACATACACATCACTAACATACACATCACTAACACATCACTACACACATCACTAACATACACATCACTAACATACACATCACTAACATACACATCACTAACACACACATCACTAACATACACATCACTCACTAACACATACACATCACTAACATACACATCACTAACATACACATCACTAACATACACATCACTAACATACACATCACTAACACACACATCACTAACATACACATCACTAACATACACATCACTAACATACACATCACTAACACACACATCACTAACATACACATCACTAACATACACATCACTAACATACACATCACTAACATACATACATACACTACTAACATACACATCACTAACATACACATCACTAACATACACATCACTAACATACACATCACTAACATACACATCACTAACATACACATCACTAACATACACATCACTAACATACACATCACTAACACACACATCACTAACATACACATCACTAACATACACATCACTAACATACACATCACTAACACACACATCACTAACATACACATCACTAACATACACATCACTAACACACACATCACTAACACACACATCACTAACATACACATCACTAACACACACATCACTAACATACACATCACTAACATACACATCACTAACATACACATCACTAACATACACATCACTAACATACACATCACTAACATACACATCACATACACATCACTAACATACACATCACTAACACACACATCACTAACACACACATCACTAACATACACATCACTAACATACACATCACTAACATACACATCACTAACATACACATCACTAACACACATCACTACATACACATCACTAACACACACATCACTAACATACACATCACTAACATACACATCACTAACATACACATCACTAACACACACATCACTAACATACATCACTAACATACACATCACTAACATACACATCACTAACACACACATCACTAACACACACATCACTAACATACACATCACTAACATACACATCACTAACACACATCACTAACATACACATCACTAACATACACATCACTAACACACATCACTAACACACACATCACTAACACACACATCACTAACATACACATCACTAACATACACATCACACATCACTAACATACACATCACTAACATACACATCACTAACATACACATCACTAACATACATCACTAACATACACTAACATACACACTAACATACACATCACTAACATACACACTATCACTATCACAACACACATCACTAACATACACATCACTAACATACACTAACATCACTCACTAACATACACATCACTAACATACACACACATAACATACACATCACTAACATACACATCACTAACACACACATCACTAACATACATCACTAACATACACATCACTAACACACACACATCACTAACATACATCACTAACATACACATCACTAACATACACATCACTAACATACACATCACTCACTACATACACATCACTATACATACAACATACACATCACTAACATACACATCACTAACACATCACTAACATCACATAACTAACACACATCACTAACATACACATCACTAACATACACATCACTAACATACACATCACTAACATACACATCACTAACATACACATCACTAACATACACATCACTAACATACACATCACTAACACTACACATCACTAACATACACATCACTAACATACACATCACTAACATACACATCACTAACATACACATCACTAACATACACATCACTAACATACATCACTAACATACATCACTTAACACACACATCACTAACATACACATCACTAACATACACATCACTAACACATACACACATCACTAACATACACACATCACACTCAACATACACATCACTAACATACACATCACTAACATACACATCACTAACATCACTAACATACACATCACTAACATACATCACTAACATACATCACTAACATACACATCACTAACATACATCACTAACATACACATCACTAACATACACATCACTAACATACACATCACTAACATACATCACTCACTAACATACATCACTAACACACACATCACTAACATACACATCACTAACATACATCACTAACATACACATCACTAACACACATCACTAACATACACACATCACTAACATACACATCACTAACATACACATCACTAACATACACATCACTAACATACACATCACTAACATACATCACTAACACACACATCACTAACATACACATCACTAACATACACATCACTAACATACACATCACTAACATACACATCACTAACATACACATAACATACACATCACTAACATACACATCACTAACATACACATCACTAACATACACATCACTAACATACACATCACTAACATACACATCACTAACATACACATCACTAACATACACATCACTAACATACACATCACTAACATACATCACTAACATACACATCACTAACATACACATCACTAACATACACATCACTAACATACACATCACTAACATACACATCACTAACATACACATAACATACACATCACTAACATACACATCACTAACACACATCACTAACATACACATCACTAACATACATCACTAACATACACATCACTAACATACACATCACTAACATACACATCACTAACATACATCACTAACATACATATCACTAACATACACACTACACACATCACTAACATACATCACTAACACACACATCACTAACATACACATCACTAACATACACATCACTAACATCACAACATCACACTAACATACACATCACTAACACATCACTACATCACACTAACATACACATCACTAACATACACATCACTAACATACACATCACTAATCACTAACATACACATCACTAACACACACATCACTAACATACACATCACTAACATACATCACTAACATACATCACTAACATACACATCACTAACATACACACTCACATAACACATCACTAACATACACATCACTAACATACACATCACTAACATACACACTAACACATCACTAACATACACATCACTAACATACACATCACTAACATACATCACTAACATACACACACTAACATACACACTAACACACACATCACTAACACACATCACTAACACACATCACTAACATACACATCACTAACATACACATCACTAACATCACTACACACACATCACTAACATACACATCACTAACATACACATCACTAACATACACATCACTAATACACACATCACTAATACAATATCATATCACTACTCACATACACACATCACTAACATACATCACTAACATACACATCACTAACATACACATCACTAATCACATCACTAACATACACATCACACATCACTAACATACACATCACTAACATACACATCACTACACATCACTAACATACACATCACTAACATACACATCACTAACATACACATCACTAACATACACATCACTAACATACACATCACTAACATACATCACTAACATACACATCACTAACACACACATCACTAACACACACATCACTAACACACATCACTAACATACACATCACTAACATACACATCACTAACAAACACATCACAACATCACTAACTAACATACACATCACTAACATACATCATCATCACTAACATACATCACTAACATACACATCACTAACATACACATCACTAACATACACATCACTAACATACACATCACTAACACACACATCACTAACATACACATCACTAACATACATCACTAACACACATCACTAACACACACATCACTAACATACACATCACTAACATACACATCACTAACACACACATCACTAACATACATCACTAACATACACATCACTAACACACACATCACTAACACACACATCACTAACATACACATCACTAACATACACATCACTAACACACACACATCACACACATACACATCACTAACATACACATCACTAACATACATCACTAACACACACATCACTAACACACACATCACTAACATACATCACTAACATACACATCACTAACATACACATCACTAACATACACATCACTAACATACACATTACTAACATACACATCACTAACATACACATCACTAACATACACATCACTAACATACACATCACTAACACACACATCACTAACACACACATCACATACACATCACTAACATACACATCACTAACATACACATCACTAACATACACATCACTAACATACACATCACTAACATACACATCACTAACACACACATCACTAACATACACATCACTAACATACACATCACTAACACACACATCACTAACATACACATCACTAACATACACACATCACTAACATACACATCACTAACACACATCACTAACATACACATCACTAACATACACATCACTAACACACACACATCACTAACATACACATCACTAACATACACATCACTAACATACACATCACTAACATACATCACTAACATACACATCACTAACATACACATCACTAACACACACATCACAACACTAATCACTACACACATCACTAACACACATCACTAACATACACATCACAACATACACATACTACATACACATCACTAACACACACATCACTAACATACACATCACTAACATACACATCACTAACATACACATCACTAACATCACTAACATCACTAACAACACACATCACTAACATACACATCACTAACATACACATCACTAACATACACATCACTAACATACACATCACTAACACACACATCACTAACATACACATCACTAACACACACATCACTAACATACACATCACTAACATACACATCACTAACATACACATCACTAACATACACATCACTAACATACATCACTAACATACATCACTAACATACACATCACTAACATACATCACTAACATACACATCACTAACATACACATCACTAACATACACATCACTAACATACACATCACTAACATACATCACTAACACACACATCACTAACATACACATCACTAACATACATCACTAACATACACATCACTAACATACACATACACAACACATACATCACTAATCACACACATCACTAACATACACATCACTAACATACACATCACTAACATACACATCACTAACATACACATCACTAACACACACATCACTAACATACACATCACTAACATACATCACTAACACACACATCACTAACATACATCATCACTAACATACACATACATCACTAACATACACATCACTAACATACACATCACTAACACACACATCACTAACATACACATCACTAACATACTACACATCACTAACATACATCACTAACATACATCACTACATACACATCACTAACATACACATCACTAACATACATCACTAACACATACATCACTAACATACACATCACTACATCACTAACACACACATCACTAACACACACATCACTAACACATACATCACTAACACACACATCACTAACATACACATCACTCACTAACATACACATCACTAACACACACATCACTAACACACACATCACTAACATACATCACTAACATACACATCACTAACATACACATCACTAACATACACATCACTAACATACACATCACTAACATACACATCACTAACATACACATCACTAACATACACATCACTAACATACACATCACTAACATACATCACTAACATACACATCACTAACATACACATCACTAACATACACATCACTAACATACACATCACTAACATACATCACTAACATACACATCACTAACATACACATCACTAACATACACATCACTAACACACATCACTAACATACACATCACTAACATACACATCACTAACATACACATCACTAACATACATCACTAACATACACATCACTAACATACACATCACTAACATACACATCACTAACATACACATCACTAACATACACATCACTAACATACACATCACTAACACACACATCACTAACATACACATCACTAACATACACATCACTAACATACACATCACTAACATACACATCACTAACATACACATCACTAACACACACACATCACTAACACACACATCACTAACATACACATCACTAACACACATCACTAACATACACATCACTAACACACACATCACTAACATACACATCACTAACATACACATCACTAACATACACATCACTAACATACATCACTAACATACACATCACTAACATACATCACTAACATACACATCACTAACATACACATCACTAACATACACATCACTAACATACACATCACTAACACACACATCACTAACATACACATCACTAACATACACATCACTAACATACACATCACTAACACACATCACTAACATACACATCACTAACATACACATCACTAACATACACATCACTAACACATACATCACTAACATACACATCACTAACATACATCACTAACATACACATCACTAACATACACATCACTAACATACACATCACTAACATACATCACTAACATACACATCACTAACATCACTACATCACTAACATACACATCACTAACACACACATCACTAACACACACATCACTAACATACACATCACTAACATACACATCACTACATACACATCACTAACATACACATCACTAACATACACATCACTAACATACACATCACTAACACACACATCACTAACATACATCACTAACATACACATCACTAACATACACATCACTAACATACACATCACTAACATACACATCACTAACACACATCACTAACATACACATCACTAACATACACATCACTAACATACACATCACTAACATACACATCACTAACATACACATCACTAACATACACATCACTAACATACATCACTAACATACACATCACTAACATACATCACTAACATACACATCACTAACATACACATCACTAACATACACATCACTAACATACATCACTAACATACACATCACTAACATACACATCACTAACATACACATCACTAACATACATCACTAACATACACATCACTAACATACACATCACTAACATACACATCACTAACATACACATCACTAACACACATCACTAACACACACATCACTAACATACACATCACTAACATACATCACTAACACACACATCACTAACATACACATCACTAACATACACATCACTAACATACACATCACTAACATACACATCACTAACATACACATCACTAACATACACATCACTAACATACACATCACTAACATACACATCACTAACATACACATCACTAACATACACATCACTAACATATCACTAACATACACATACTAACATCACTAACATACACATCACTAACATACATCACTAACATACACATCACTAACATACACATCACTAACATACACATCACTAACATACACATCACTAACACACACATCACTAACATACACATCACTAACATACACACACTAACATACATCACTAACATACATCACTAACATACATATCACTAACATACACATCACTAACATACACATCACTAACATACACATCACTAACACACACATCACTAACATACATCACTAACATACACATCACTAACACACACATCACTAACATACACATCACTAACATACACATCACTAACATACACATCACTAACATAAACATCACTAACATACATCACTAACATACACATCACTAACATACACATCACTAACATACACATCACTAACATACACATCACTAACATACATCACTAACATACACATCACTAACATACATCACTAACATACACATCACTAACATACACATCACTAACATACACATCACTAACATACATCACTAACATACACATCACTAACATACACATCACTAACATACACATCACTAACATACATCACTAACATACATCACTAACATACACATCACTAACATACACATCACTAACATACACATCACTAACATACACATCACTAACATACATCACTAACATACACATCACTAACACACACATCACTAACATACACATCACTAACATACATCACTAACATACACATCACTAACATACACATCACTAACATACACATCACTAACATACACATCACTAACATACACATCACTAACATACACATCACTAACATACACATCACTAACATACACATCACTAACATACACATCACTAACATACACATCACTAACATACACATCACTAACATACATCACTAACATACATCACTAACATACACATCACTAACATAAACATCACTAACATACACATCACTAACATAAACATCACTAACATACATCACTAACATACATCACTAACATACATCACTAACATACACATCACTAACATACACATCACTAACATAAACATCACTAACATACACATCACTAACATACACATCACTAACATACACATCACTAACATACACATCACTAACATACACATCACTAACATACACATCACTAACACACACATCACTAACATACACATCACTAACATACACATCACTAACATACATCACTAACATACACATCACTAACACACATCACTAACATACACATCACTAACATACACATCACTAACATACACATCACTAACACACACATCACTAACATACATCATCACTAACATACACATCACTAACATACACATCACTAACATACACATCACTAACACACACATCACTAACATACACATCACTAACATACATCACTAACATACATCACTAACATACACATCACTAACATACAACATCACTAACATACATCACTAACATACATCACTAACATACATCACTCACATACACATCACTAACATACACATCACTAACATACACATCACTAACATACACATCACTAACATACACATCACTAACACACACATCACTAACATACACATCACTAACATACACATCACTAACACACACATCACACACACACACTAACATACATCACTAACATACACATCACTAACAATACACATCACTAACACACACATCACTAACATACACATCACTAACACACACATCACTAACATACACATCACTAACATACATCACTAACATACACATCACTAACATACACATCACTAACATACACATCACTAACATACACATCACTAACATACACATCACTAACATACACATCACTAACATACACATCACTAACATACATCACTAACATACACATCACTAACATACACATCACTAACATACACATCACTAACATACACATCACTAACATACATCACTAACATACATCACTAACATACATCACTAACATACACATCACTAACATACACATCACTAACATACACATCACTAACATACACATCACTAACATACACATCACTAACATACACATCACTAACATACACATCACTAACATACACATCACTAACATACACATCACTAACATACATACACACATCACTAACATACACATCACTAACAACACACATCACTAACACACACATCACTAACATACACATCACTAACATACATCACTAATATACACATCACTAACATACACATCACTAACATACACATCACTAACATACACATCACTAACACACACATCACTAACATACACATCACTAACACATACACATCACTAACATACACATCACTAACATACACATCACTAACACACACACCCACACATCACTCAAACATACACATCACTAACATACACATCACTAACATACACACTAACATACACTAACACACATCACTAACACATACATCACTAACATACACATCACTAACACACATAACACATCACTAACATACACATCACTAACATACACATCACTAACATACACATCACTAACATACACATCACTAACATACACATCACTAACATACACATCACTAACATACACATCACTAACATACATCACTAACATACACATCACTAACATACACATCACTAACATACACATCACTAACATACACATCACTAACATACACATACATCACTAACATACACATCACTAACATACACATCACTAACATACACATCACTAACATACACATCACTAACATACACATCACTAACATACACATCACTAACATACACATCACTAACATACACATCACTAACACACACATCACTAACATACATCACTAACACACACATCACTAACATACACATCACTAACATACACATCACTAACACACACATCACTAACATACACATCACTAACATACACATCACTAACATACACATCACTAACATACATCATAACACTAACATACACATCACTAACACACACATCACTAACACACACATCACTAACATACATCACTAACATACATCATAACATACACACACATCACTAACATACACATCACTAACATACACATCACTAACATACATCACTAACATACACACTAACATACATCACTAACATACACATCACTAACACACACATCACTAACATACATACACATCACTAACACTACATCACTAACACACACATCACTAACATACACATCACTAACATACATCACTAACATACACATCACTAACATACATCACTAACATACACATCACTAACATACACATCACTAACATACACATCACTAACATACACATCACTAACATACACATCACTAACATACACATCACTAACATACATCACTAACATACACATCACTAACATACACATCACTAACATACACATCACTAACATACACATCACTAACATACACATCACTAACATACACATCACTAACACACACATCACTAACATACACATCACTAACATACATCACTAACATACATCACTAACATACACATCACTAACATACACATCACTAACATACACTTCATATCACTAACACACACATCACTAACATACACATCACTAACATACACATCACTAACATACACATCACTAACATACACATCACTAACATACACATCACATCACTAACACACACATCACTAACATACACATCACTAACATACACATCACTAACACACACATCACTAACATACACATCACTAACACACACATCACTAACATACACATCACTAACATACACATCACTAACATACACATCACTAACAACACACATCACTAACATACACATCACTAACATACACACTAACATACACATCACTAACATACATCACTAACATACACATCACTAACATACACATCACTAACATACACATCACTAACATACATCATCACTACACATACTATTACATCACTAACATACATCACTAACATACACATCACTAACATAATAATCACATACACTAACATACACATCACTAACATACATCACTAACATACATCAATAACATACACATCACTAACATACACATCACTAACATACACATCACTAACATACACATCACTAACATACACATCACTAACATACACATCACTAACATACACATCACTAACATACACATCACTAACATCACATCACTAACATACACATCACTAACATACATCACTAACATACATCACTACACCACATACACATCACTTAACATACACATCACTAACATACATCACTAACATACATACATCACTAACATACTAACACACAACATCAACATACACATCACTAACATACACATCACTAACATACATCACTAACACATACATCACTAACACAATACACATCACTAACATACACATCATAACATAACATACACATCACTAACATACACATCACTAACATACATCACTAACACACACATCACTAACATACACATCAACATACACATCACTAACATACACATCACTAACATACACATCACTAACACACACATCACTAACACACAACATACACACATCACTAACATACACATCACTAACATACACATCACTAACATACACATCACTAACATACATATCATAACATACATCATACAACCACATCACATACACATCACTAACATACATATCACTAACATACACATCACTAACATACATCACTAACATACACATCACTAACATACACATCACTAACACACACATCACTAACACACACATCACTAACATACACATCACTAACATACACATCACTAACATACACATCACTAACATACACATCACTAACATACACATCACTAACATACATCACTAACATACACATCACTAACATACACATCACTAACATACACATCACTAACATACACATCACTAACACACACACATCACTAACATACACATCACTAACATACACATCACTAACATACATCATAACTACAATATCACTAACATACACATCACTAACATACATCACTAACACATACACATCACTAACACACACATCACTAACATACATCACTAACATACACATCACTAACACACACATCACTAACATACACACATCACTAACACACACACATCACTAACATATACATCACTAACATACACATCACTAACATACACATCACTAACATACATCACTAACTACACATCACTCACATACACACATCACTAACATACACATCACTAACATATAACTAACATACATCACTAACATACATCACTAACATACACATCACTAACATACACATCACTAACACACACACTCACTAACACACACATCACTAACATACATCACTATCACTAACATACACATCACTAACATACACATCACTAACATACACATCACTAACATACACATCACTAACATACACATCACTAACATACACATCACTAACATACACATCACTAACACACACATCACTAACATACACATCACTAACATACACATCACTAACATACACATCACTAACATACACATCACTAACATACACAACACTAACACATCACTAACATACACATCACTAACATACACATCACTAACATACATAACTAACACTAACATACACATCACTAACATACACATCACTAACATACATCACTAACATACACATCACTAACATACACATCACTAACATACACATCACTAACATACACATCACTAACATACATCACTAACACACACATCACTAACATACACATCACTAACATACACATCACTAACATACACATCACTAACACACACATCATCACTAACATACACATCACTAACATACACATCACTAACATACACATCACTAACATACACATCACTAACATACACATCACTAACATACACATCACTAACACACACATCACTAACATACACATCACTAACATACACACATCACTAACATACACATCACTAACATACACATCACTAACATACACATCACTAACACACATCACTAACATACACATCACTAACATACACATCACTAACATACACATCACTAACATACACATCACTAACATACACATCACTAACTAACATACACATCACTAACATACACATCACTAACACACACATCACTAACATACACATCACTAACATACACATCACATCACATAACAACATACACATCACTAAACATACATCACTAACATACACATCACTAACATACACATCACTAACATACACATCACTAACACACACACATCACTAACATACACATCACTAACATACACATCAATCAACATACACATCACTAACATACACATCACTAACACACACATCACTAACATATACATCACTAACATACACATCACTAACATACACATCACTAACACACACACTACTAATCACTAACATACATCACTAACATACACATCACTAACATACACATCACTAAACATACACATCACTAACACACACATCACTAACACACACATCACTAACATACACATCACTAACACACACATCACTAACATACACATCACTAACACACATCACTAACATACACATCACTAACATACATCACTAACATACACATCACTAACATACATCATCACTTAACATCACACATCACTAACATACACATCACTAACATACACACATAAACAACATACATCACTAACACACATCACTAACATACACATCACTAACATACATCACTAACATACACATCACTAACATACACATCACTAACATACTACATCACACTAACATACACATCACTAACATACATCACTAACATACACATCACTAATATACACATCACTAACATACATCACTAACATACATCACTAACATACACATCACTAACATACACATCACTAACATACACATCACTAACATACACATCACAACACACATCACTAACATACACACTAACATACACATCACTAACATACACATCACTAACATACACATCACTAACACACACACATCATATAATCACTAACATACATCACTAACATACACATCACTAACATACATCACTAACATACACATCACTAACATACACATCACTAACATACACATCACTAACATACACATCACTAACATACACATCACTAACATACACATCACTTAACATACACATCACTAACATACACATCACTAACATACACATCACTAACATACACATCACTAACATACACATCACTAACATACACATCACTAACATACACATCACTAACATACACATCACTAACATACACATCACTAACATACACATCACTAACATACACATCACTAACATACACATCACTAACATACACATCACTAACATACACATCACTAACATACACATCACTTACATACACATCACTAACATACACATCACTAACATACACATCACTAACATACACATCACTAACATACACATCACAACACATCACTAACATACACATCATCACTAACATACACATCACTAACATACACATCACTAACATACACATCACTAACATACACATCACTAACATACACATCACTAACACACACATCACTAACATACACATCACTAACACATACACATCACTAACATACACATCACTAACATACACATCACTAACATACACATCACTAACATACACATCACTAACATACACATCACTAACATACACATCACTAACATACACATCACTAACACACACATCACTAACATACACATCACTAACATACACATCACTAACATACATCACTAACATACACATCACTAACATACACATCACTAACATACACATCACTAACATACACATCACTAACATACACATCACTAACATACACATCACTAACATACATCACTAACATATCACTAACATACACATCACTAACATACACACATATCACTAACATACACATCACTAACATACACATCACTAACACACACATCACTAACATACACACATCACTAACATACACATCACTAACACACACATCACTAACATAATCACTAACACACACATCTAACACACACACATCACTAACATACACATCACTAACATACACATCACTAACATACACATCACTAACATACACATCACTAACATACACATCACTAACATACACATCACTAACATACACATCACTAACATACACATCACTAACATACACATCACTAACATACACATCACTAACATACACATCACTAACATACACATCACTAACATACATCACTAACATACTATCACTAACATACATCACTAACATACACATCACTAACACACACATCACTAACATACACATCACTAACATACACATCACTAACATACACATCACTAACATACACATCACTAACATACACATCACTAACATACACATCACTAACACACATCACTAACACACACATCACTAACATACACATCACTAACATACATCATAACATAACATCACTAACATACATCACTAACATACACATCACTAACATACACATCACTAACATACACATCACTAACATACACATCACTAACATACACATCACTAACATACACACACATCACTAACATACACATCACTAACATACACATCACTAACATACACATCACTAACATACACATCACTAACAATACACATCACTAACATACACATCACTAACATACACATCACTAACATACATCACTAACATACACATCACTAACATACACATCACTAACATACACATCACTAACATACACATCACTAACACACACATCACTAACATACACATCACTAACATACACATCACTAACACACACATCACTAACACACACATCACTAACACTAACATACACATCACTAACATACACATCACTAACATACACATCACTAACATACACATCACTAACATACACATCACTAACACACATCACTAACATACACATAACATTGTACATACATCACTAACACACACATCACTAACATACACATCACTAACACACATCACTAACACACACATCACTAACATACACTATCACATCACTAACATACACATCACTAACACACACATCACTAACATACATCACTAACATACACATCACTAACATACACATCACTAACATACAACATCACTAACATACACATCACTAACATACATCACTAACACACACATCACTAACATACACATCACTAACATACACATCACTAACATACACACATCACTAACACACACATCACTCAACATACATCACTAACATACACATCACTAACATAAACATCACTAACACACACACACATCACTAACATACACATCACTAACATACACATCACTCAACATACACATCAATAACAATACACATCACTAACACACATCACTAACATACACATCACTAACATCATACATCACTAACATAACCAACACTAACACATCACTAACATACACATCACTAACATACACATCAC